>NW_020951131.1:1432267-1512478 GCF_900497805.2 Vombatus ursinus
ATAGATAGATAGATAGATAGATAGATAGATAGATAGATAGATAGATAGATAGATAGATTACATACATACATACATACATACATACTTACATACATACATACTTCCCTCTTTAAACCGATTCTGATGATAGTAAGGTTCAAACATTGCTTGCCAACCACTCTTATTTCCCCCTACAAAGCTTTTCCTTGCATGCCTTTTTTTTTGTGAGATAATTTTTACCATTCTCACCTTTCTCTTCCCTGCTTTTTCCTCTTTCTCACTCTTTCATATTTTTAAAATCATCCCAACATATTTGACTCACACCCATGCCTTCTGTCTATGTAAACTTCTGACTGCCCTAATAATGATGAAGTTCTTAGGAATTACATGTATCATCTTCCTGCATAGGAATGTAAACAGATTAATTTTATTGAGTCTCTTACAATTTCTCTTCTAGGCTTACCTTTTTATGCTTCTCTTAAGTCTTGTGTTTGAATGTCAATTTTTCTATTCAGCTCTAGTCTTTTCATTAGGAATGCTTAAAAGTCCTCTATTTCATTAAATATCCATTCCCCCCCCCCCGAAGAATTTTACTCAATTTTGCTGGGTATGTGATTCTTGGTGGTAATCTTAGCTCCTTTGCCTTCCAGAATATCATATTCAAGCCCTCTACTATTATAATGTGGAAGTTGCTGTATCTGCTATATCTTGTTTTATCCTGACTAGAGCTCCATGATATTTGAATTGTTTCTTCCTCACTGCTTGAAATATTTTCTCTTTGACCTAGGAGCTCATGAATTTGGCTATAATAGTCCTGGGAGTTTTCATTTTGGGATCTTTTTTAGGAAGTGATTGGTGGATTCTTTTTCAATTTCTATTTCACCTTCTGGTTCTAAAATATCAAGGCAGTTTTACTTGCTAATTTCTTAAAATATTATGTCTAGACTCTTTTTAAAAATCATGGCTTTCAGATAGTCCAATAATTTTTAAATTATCTCTCCTTGATCTATTTTTCAGGTCAATTGTTTTTCCAATGACATATTTCATATTTTTTTCTATTTTTTTTCATTCTTTTGACTTTGTTTTATTGTTTCTTGATGTCTCATGGAGTTATTAGCTTCTAGTTGCCCAGTTCTAATTTTTAAGGAATTGTTTTCTTCAATGAGCTTTTATACCTCATTTTTCATTTTACCTATTTTGCTTTTTAAGGAGTTGTTTTCTTCAGTGAATTTTTTTTTGTCTCTTTTACCATTAGGCCAATTCTGTTTTTTAAGATGTTATTTTCTTCAGTATTTTTTGTTCCTCTTTTACCAAGCTGTTAATTTTCTTTTCATAATTTTCTTGCATCATTATCATTTCTTTCCCCAATTTTTTCTCTATCACTCTTATCTCTTCCTTTAACTCTTCCAGGAATTCTTGTTGGGCTTGTGCTTAATTAGTATTTTTTCTTTGAAGCTTTGCTTGTTGATGATTTCTACATTATTGTTTCCTTCTGAATTGGTGTATTGGTCTTCTCTAATACTGTAGTAGCTTTTTATGGTCAAATTCTTTTTTTGTTTGTTTGTTTACTTGCTTTTTTTTTAAGTCTATTTCTTGACTTTGAATTCTATATTAAAATTGGCCTCTGGTTCCCTAGGGGTGGAGAGGATGTGCCAAGCTTCATGCTTTCTCATGTTGCTGTTTCCAGAGATAGTTCTGGGGGTCTGCATGTTTTCAGTGCTTCCAAGGTGGTGTAATCCAGGGAGATGTATGGTCACTGCTCCACAGGTGTATATTCTGGTCTTTATCCAGAAAGGATTTCCATGTGGCATTTAAAAACATTTAAGAAATACAGTTTCTGGGTAATATAATCATTTTATTAATAAGGCCAGCATGTTTATTAATAAAAGGATGGTCATTTGCTCATCTCTTTTAGACCAAAGACCTCAATGGCAGTGGGCTCACACTTTATATGCCCTTGGAAGAGTAGATATTCCTCAGGGTGGCAATAAACTCTGATTGGCTAATAATTCATGAGAAAATAAATATTATAGTGAGGGGCTGGGCTATATTACAATGACAGTCTTGGGATATGTGACTTGGATCACCCAAATCTTAGTCAAAGAGACTTATCAATTTCCATATCACTTGTCTGACAAAAGGGGGAATCAACACTTTCCCAGACCTATCTGAGTAAACACAATGAGCAGGAATGCACCCATTAGCCTAAACTAAGAATTTCTCTTACTGTCTTTGAATAGATCTCAGGCATTCTGGCTGGGTAGGTGTTTTAGAAAGATTTCCCACACTGGTTGATTTCTGGATGAGGAAGTAGAAAAGGGGAAAAACCTTGGTTCTGATTAAATAATTAGTTGTTAATACAAGAGAGAAACAATCATTTCTCACACCCAGTATGCTGCAGCCTCAAGGGCCATTTCTCGTCTTTGTTTTGGAACTGTGACCAGGGTCCCTGCTCCTTGTGACCAACTATAAGTGTTCCTCTCTGCCATGGAACTGTAACCCAGAACTGCATATGAGCAATAGAGTTGTCAATCAGTGTCAGATGCACCCAGTGGCAGCACTGGGTCACCTTTAATCTTTGCTGACCAGTTATCCAACCTCCTTACTGTCTCTGGGCTGAGAACATCCAAGGCTTCTGTGGTTGCTGCCACCACTACTGCTACTGCAGCTGTTGTGGCTGCCTTGAAGGTCCACCACTGGTATTGCCATCTGCCAATATCCTAACTTGTCTTAGGCTAGAAAAATGTCTCACTCTGACCTTTCATTGACTCTGCCACTCCAAAATTCAATTGGAGGTGTTATCTTATTATTGTTTGGAGGGAATTTTGGAACAGTTTGTTTGGCTGGGTTGCCGCCTCTAATCTGTCATCTTGGCTCTGCCCCTAGAAACAAGACTTCTTAAATCTTCAAGATAAATGTAGAGGATTTCTGGGGAGTTGTGAATTCTCACACCAAACCACTTCCAATGAGCTCTGTTGGAGGTTTTGACATCTCCTTGCCCTTCCTAAAAATATTGCAATATATGATGTATGTTTAAAAGAAAACAAAATTTTCTTTTTGTTTTGAATAGTTTGTAATATATATTGATAAAAAGCAATCTTAAATATATGAGAAGGAGGTGTGATTAGGCAGGCATCCATCTGAAAAAGATCATGCAGTCTTAGTGGACTGGAAGCTCCAGATGAGTCAACTGCATGATATGAAAAAGAAAACTAACATAGGCTTGGGGTGCATTAAGAGATCATGTGTCTTTAGAAGCAGTGGGTGTAATGCATGGACTTGGAGTTAGAAGACCTAAGTCAAAATCCTTATTCTAACACTTCTGTGTTACTATGCCATTAATTTCTTTTAGTCTCAGTTTTCTCATTTGTGAAATGGAGACAATTGTATTTGTACCATCTGCTTTGCAGGGTTTTTGTGAAGCCCATTTCACATCTCTATGTAATAAGAAATTCTCTTGGACTTGCCTACTAAATCATAGGTGGTAATCTGCACTGGTGGAGGGAATTTCCACATTAAGAGTTCCCTATAAGGACATAATGACAGGGGAGTTAGGTAGTGCAGTGTTGCTGGGCCCGGAGTCTGGAAGGTTCTTCTTCCTGGGTTCAAATCTGGCCTCAGACACTTACTAGCTGTGTGAGCCTGGGCAAAGATGAGCAAAGGCTTCCTAGAGAAGGTGGGACTTTAGCTGAGCCCTGGATGAAGCTGGAATCCAAGACAAAGATGAGGAAGGAGAAAATGTCCTCCAAGAATGGTTGGGTGGTGGGGAAGGGGGTGAAAAAGGTGGAAAAAAACTAGAAAGGTAGGAGAGAGCTAGATTATGATAGATTCTGAGTGCCAGAGGATTTTATTCATCTTCTTGGAAGCAACTGGGAGTTACTAGAGTTAATCGAGTAGGGGGTATGGTATGGTCAGACCTGGGCTTGAGTGACCTGGGTAGCCATATCCAAATCAGTTAGCAAATCTTGGGCTCAATTTCCTAAAATGGAAAATAAACAGGTCATACTCGATGACCTCAGGCAAGTGGAGGGAGTCCCTCCCTACACCCATGAAGATCACAACCTTTCTGTGTCTTAACTGATAGTCTTTCAGAATTGCCAAAAGTTACATTCCCCTAGGGCAAAATGGTAATAAAATCAGATCCAGAGCTTTCTAGCTTTAAGTCTCTGATGCTTGTGTATTTCCCCCCAAACAAGCCTTCAGTCTTATCAGGCATTTTAACCATAGAAAGTAGAGTGGCACATCCCTCTGAGTTCAGCCCTTTCAGGTTTACAAGATCTCAGAAGATACTCACAGGAGAAAATGTGTTTTCCAACTTGTGGCTGAAATACCCATCCAGCCTTCCTTGTTTTTCACCCCTTTTCAGGCATAATAAATGACTTCAGCTTTAGCCTGAATTGTTGAGATAAAGAAAGAAGATGAATCAGATCTATCAGGGTGACTTAGGCGGGAAAGAAAGTGTGAATAGGAAATCAACACGGAATTTTCATGGGGAGGAGAAAGGAGTGCAGGAGGATGGTGCCCATTTCTGTATTTCTACCTTACTGCATCGAGCAGCACACCCACAGAATCACAGCAACAAAAAGGGTAAACACAAGCAGTTATTCACCATGGACACCGACAGTAAGTATTCTGCCTCTGATAAGTCAGAGAATGAATGTCCTATGAAAAAACTGAAGGCAGCTATTTAGCAGCATTGGGGAAAGAGGAGAGCCAGGAGCGGAAAACTATGTTAAGAGGGAAAAGCTTTACAGGGAGGGCTTCCCTAGGTGGACAGACTTCTAGGAATCCCATGCCCAGCTATCATAACAGGTTCAGCACAGGAGCAGGGCTCCAGGACAAGGGACTCTAATGGTGCTGACATCTGTCAATCACAATGCAGTCCCACCTTTGAGGTGTGCTCCCTTTACTTACATTTGTCAGGGCAGATTGGGCCCCCAGTGGACAGCTTCCAGTTTGGAGCATATGGCCCTCAGAGGTCTGGGGGTAACCTGCAGGGGTATGGGTTTCTAGCTCCCACCAGTGTGCTTCCTCTCAATAATTAGCCATAGGCCATTAGATTTTTTTTTCAAGCAAGAGTGTTTACTTACTTACTTTACTTACCTAAAAAGAACCAGCTAGTACAAAATACTTTTCCACAAAAAAAACCTGGGGTGCAATCTCCCACACCCCTATACACAATTATACTATAGCCCAAAGGAAAAGTAGGCTTAAATTTAGAGTACAATGGTAGTGAGTCATATGTAATATGAGTATCAATCCTAGCTAGATACATAATGATATCTAGATATATATGCTCCATACAATATCAAAAATATATATACACATATCATATGTAGACACATATATTAATTACATATACCCACATACACATGCATATATGCACATATAATACATATATACATATACACATCTATCTACTTCCCCATCTTTAGTGTCTCTCTTACAATTAAGAAAAAATGCAAACTCCTCAGCTTGGCTTTTAAGCCACCAATCTACAGATTTTCCTCTCAGTTTGCACCACTCCCCTTCACCTACTTCCCATTTTTGTCAGACTGGCCCAATGGTCACACACCAATCTGTGATCACATCTGATCATTTCTAACTTTACAGCAGCTCTCATATATGTCCCCCTCTCTCTACTCACATAGCTGCTGCCCTCATTCAGCCCCTCATTGCCTCACCTCAGCTATTGCAACTGCCGCTTAATCAGTCTCCCCACCTCTAGTCCCTCCCTACTCCAATCCATTCTCTACTCAGAGGCCAAAGAGATCTCAACAGGCAGGTCTGATCGCATTAGCCCTCAGAGCCATCATCTTGAGAAGCAACTGTATGGAGAAAGGGCCAGTCATTCCCACTAACTGGCAACCAAAGCGCTCTATGGGCAGGCAAGCCAGTCTAGAATCAGGGGTGGGGACCCTCGAGGCCACAGGTTCCCCACCCCTGGATGAATATCAAGGCACCCTGAGGGAGAGAAAGGGAGCAGCATGTGTCGGGCAAGTCAAACCACCAATACCACATTGACCACCATCTTCTCTCAGACTCTGTTGGAGACAGCTCATGACACTAAGCCTAAGAGCCTTGGAACTAGCAATATTTCCACTGCCCTCAGCCATCCTCCTGTAAAGCAACGTGTGTGGAGACAGTCTGGCAGCTGCTCCTGTAGGTGCTACAGCCTCATCTTTTGAAGACCCCCAAATGAAAGTTCTGGCTACCAGAGTCCACAGCACTGTCAAATGATCCAGCATCAGAAACTGAAATAATATTTTCAGTGTAAATGGCCTTAAAGAAGAGATATTACCATCACCTTAGCTATGGTACCCTAAGAACCATGGGACCTTTCCACCTGACTTGCCCCTGAAATCTTCCTCATGTGTTGCACCCTCCCCCATTAGAATGTGAACTCCTTGAAAGGAGGCATCAGCTGACTTTTCTTTGTAACCCCCCTCAGCACAATGCTTTGTACATAGGCAGCATTTACTAAATGCTTTTTTCATTAATTAATTAATTGGATTATTCATTCATTCGTTCACTGCTCCTTTGAGGTCTAATGACTCCCTATCATCTCCAGAATCAAATATAAACTTATCTGTTTGGCATTCAAAGCCCTGCCTTGTCTGGTCGCTTCTGACCTTTCCCTGTATTCTGCTATCTTATTCTATCTTAGAATCCAGCTACTCTCCTTTACTCCCACATGACATTCCATCTCCTGCCTTTGGTGTCTGCGTTTCCTGGTTTCCTCCCCTCATCTGCCCCCCTCCCCAGGACTTCCTCTCTAAAGTCACCTCCTGTCTACCTGTTTATACCGTGTATTTTAACTAGTTATATGTTGTCCCTCCACCACTAATCAGTCAGTACACTCAAGGAGCATTTATTAAGCACCTACTATGTGGAATGAAACTCTGCTCTGTAGCATCCCAGCTTCCTCCTAAGGCCAGCTCAGAGTTGGCCTTTCCTAATGGCTAGCACCCTCTATCTCTTGAAATGACTTTTTATTTACTTTTTTATATCATTAGATAGATAGCCTTATTTATCCGCATGCATGACATTCTACCAGGGTAGAATGTAAGTTTCCTGAGGGCAGGCGTAGTTTACTTTTTGTTATTGCACGGAATTTTCTTGAGAAAGATGCTGGAGTGGTTTGTCATTTCCTTTTCCAGTTCATTTTACAGATGAGAAAACTGAGGCAAACAGAGTGAAATGACTTGCTCAGGGTCACACAGCCAGTAAGTGTTTGAGGCTGGATTTGAACTCAAGTTTTCCTGATTCCAGGTCCGGTTCTCTAACCACTGCACCACCCGGCTTGGCACATAGCAAACACTTAACAAATGTTCTTGACACTGAATAGGATTCTTCTCAAGTTTGGCTGGACATCTGAGATCAAAACCAGGTTTGGTTTTTGTAAAGTTTTCAGAGGACAGACACATTCCCAACCATGCTCAGAATGAAATCTTACTGGAGCACCTGTTAGGAAACTCTGACCAGATGGACCTGTGGCAGCCTGTGTCTCTCCGCAGGAAAAGCGGTCTGGGGGAACCTCATCACTGAAGACAGACCCATCGGGAAGCTGATCCTCCCCCCGAGACAGTCTCAAGTGCGCCAGCCTCAGGAGGAGTGGCCTGCCCTCCCCCACTGCCCCGGTCCTTTTACATCTAAAGAAAAGAAGTGAACTTTTCATTCTGGTCTCAAAAGGCAAATCCAGGACATCATGGGTCTAAGAGAGCAAGCCAATTCCCAGATGTGACATTTCTAACTGTGCTGGGTCAGAATTGCTAGGATAAGGGAATGACAGCTCTGTGGAAGGCTGGATGGAATGCTGGACTTGGGGACAGAGAGACACAGGTTCAAACCCCCCACTGACATTTATTCATTGCGGGACCCCAGGACAAATCCCTAAACCTCTCTGAGCTTCAATTTCCTCCTCTGTAAAACGAGGAGGGGGAGCTAGCTGGCTTCTGAGGTACCTTCCAGCTCCAAGATGATGATCATCTGTGCTTAGGTTGGGAAAGGCAGGAAGGTGAGCAGGAGGGACACTCACCCCAGGCACGGAAGCCCCTCAAGGAGCAGGGCCAAGTCTCACCTTCATGGAGAGCACTAATTAGTCCAGGGAGCAGGCCCCGGCTTCCCAACAGTCTAAGAGCAGGCAATGCTAATCAGGGAGCTGAGCAAGCAATCTGTGTGCGGGCCCCGCCCCACCCAGCCCAGCCAAGGGGAGGCACCCCAAAGCTGAGCTCTCGGTGTTGCCCATTCAGTTCTTTCCTGGAGCCATAATCGTTCCTCCAGGACTGTAAGTGCTCCTGGCCAAAGCCCCCTTCCCCTGTGCTGATATGCCCTCCTCCACAGCCCAAATACCCAGCCTCTGGAGGGGCTCGGGGAAGGTTCCTGGGGCCTCCCAACCGATGCCTGGAGGGCAGATGGCTGCGAGATGCCTGGCCTCTGGCATCGAAATTCGCTTGGGCCCCAGCCTCTTTGAGAGCACATTCAGCCTGGGTAAGTCCTTCCTGTCTCATTTGTCTCTCCCTGGGTCCCCTGCCTTGGTCCGTGCCAGGCACCTTCTCAGGCTACCTCTCAGGGAGGAGAGCTTGGGCTGGTAGCGAGTGTGAGTGGGGCAGGGGAGTGATGGGGATTTCTCCTAAAGCCTGCACTGAACAACACGGTGTGTGTTTGGGGCTGGGGGTGGGGAGCCAGGGCTTGGAAGGTCTGGGTTTGAATCCCCCCTCCCACAAGGCTGGGTCCTTCCTTCTGTTCTTACTTCTCTATCCCCACGTGTGTTCTTGGACCCCTACATGTCCTTAAACCATGTGCTGGCCCCTCTCCCTCCCCTGGTGTGTGGCCTCCCTCCTTCCTCTCCCCCCAAAGTCTGCAGGAAAATTTGCATTGTGTAAAAATTGCTTTCCATGGAGCGCTAGCTTACACAAATCAAGACCTGTGCCAGGAAACTGAATCAGGCAGAGGTTAAGTGATTTGTCAAAGGTCATACAGCTAGAAAGTATCTGAGAATGAATTTGAACTCAAGTCTTTTTGACTCCAGGCCCAATTCATTGTGTCTGCAATGAGGTAGCAAACAGACAGACACACACACATTGTTATTATTTTCATGGGGTTAGTTTAGGGTCATAGTCAGAGCTGGAAGCATCTTAAAGATTGTCTCATTTGACCCTCAGTTTACAGATGAGGAAACTTCCAAGGGAAGGGCAGTGACTGGCCCAAAGTCACAGTAAGAGCTCGCCATCAGTCCTGAGTCTTTCTAGGTGCTAGGCCTGGGGACATAGACAAAAGCTCCAACCGGCCCCTGCCCCCCTGGAGTTTACTTCCAGGTGAGGGCAAATGATTTCTTACCAGCTGCCTTCCAACCCAGCTTGCTGGGGTCCAAAGTGTTTGTTCCTGAAGCGTTTTGGTCCCAGCTGGCCAAAGGCACCAGCACCACCCTGAGAACCTGGGAATGGCTCTTACCTTCAGAGATGTTCCCTCCCAGTTGAGGACACAAGAAGCCAAGCTAACAATTAAGGGGGCCACTCCCTGCAGTCTGCTGGCCTGGGCCCCTTTCTCCAGCCCCCAGCTATGAGCTAGATTTTGCCTCATATGATGGGGCACCAGGCCCATAGAATACTCTCTGCAATCTTTCCAGAGATGCTCTCCCCTCCGCCTCCCAGCATAACCTTATGTGCTATCATATTTTTTGCTACTCCCTGTTCACAAGGATGAAAATGAACCATTGAATACAGGGCCCACCCCAAACGCACACTGCCTTTAAAGAGGGATCTCCTTTGTGAGAAGTGAAGGGGACAGAGACCTTGTTCTGTGGAGTTGGGAGATCTCTTTGGAGGAAGCTGGGAGTTTCCACTATTTATACTGTTTTGCATTTTAGGAGTTTTCTTTTTCTTTTTCTTTTTTTATTTCTTGGTTTGCTGTATGCCAGGTCTGCTGTCCTCACACTACAGACTGGCCCCACTGTGACGTACATATGGGCTGAATAACTCAGACCTTCTGAGCCCTGCCTTAGTCTGGCAGAGGCCATCCAGAGTTTTCAAAGGCTTTAGCAGCAGAGACCACACTCTGATAGGTCCTATGGAATGGGAAAGGAATCTAGAGTAGGCTCAACAATTACCTAAGTGCTAAGGCTCAATCCCAGAAAGTTGACTGTCAGGAGATGCGTTCTTTTGGTCATAGCAGTCCTTGGAGGCTATTGATTAAGGAGCATAGGGGCTGCTATCTGTGCATGTGGAAGGAGTGCCCACATCAGGGAAATCATGACCAAGGAAACCAGGATTAAAGTGATATGTTTGGTTTTCATGAAACCTCAGAGCTGGAAGGGCTCTGGGAATCCATTTGGCCCATCACACCCTTGAAGTAGACAGGCCAATAGAAAGAACACTGGGTATGGAGTCAGAGAACTTGGTTTCCATGTTTCCCTCTGCTACTTACTACTTAGGCAACCTTATCAACAAGTCATTTCAAGCCCTTGGGCCTTAGTTTCCCTGTTCATAAAAGGAGGGGCTTGGCTTAGCTAGCCTCTTAGATCTCTTTGAGTTCTGCACCTATCACCACACCAGTTTCCTCTACTGTATCCCAAATGAGTGACCATCCAGCCTTTGTTTAAAGATCCTCAGCAGAGAACCCCTTCCCAAGGCAGCCCATTCCCCATTGGGACAGCCCAAATGGTTACAAGGATTTTTCCTTACATTGATTTGAAACCTATTTCTGCTGCCTGGAACCAAGAAGAAAAAAAAAATTTCCTTTGCACGGGGCAGGCTTTGCATCCTTAAGGAAAACTCTCATGTCCCCCTAAGCCTTCTCTCCTCCAGAGTGAATAGCCCCTCAACCTTCACCAGATCCTTGTGTGGCATGAATTTAGGGCCCTCCACCGTCCAGGTCTGGACCTGTCCTGGTTTCAGAACTATTAGCATAAACAGCCTGGACACACCCGACAGCGTCTCCCATGTGAAAACACCAAAGACACTTAGATAATCATATGTCATCTTTCTAATGTTTACCTTGTACTACCCTAGCGTTCCTTATCTACACAAAGAATTCTTGAGTTCTAAGTTTTATGTAGGTTGTATATGTGAGAGGTACCATTGCATAGTGAATAGAAAGCTAGCCTTTGAGTCAGGAGGACCTGAGTTCAAGTTTCACTTCTTACTCAAGCTGGCTGCATGGAGTCTCAATCTCCGTGTACCCTAGTTAACTCTCTAAGACTGTAAGTTGTGAAGCAGGTGCTGATCTACTCTGGGAGAGGGCTCCTCCCAGTAGGTCTCAGAACTGATAAAATCACGGATCTGGTTCAAAAACTTGTATATAACGCTCTCCTCACTTTTCTTGCAAACTTTGAAGACCTTTCTATTTGTTTTAGTTCTTTGCTGGTGCTATTGAAGAGTAGAACTTTCTAGAAATGTGTTTTCCCGTACTTGGGTTTTCTCCATAATCTCATTATTCCCTCTGGCTATCACTTGTTTGGTGAGCTGGCTCTGGCCAAGGAGTCTGTTAGTTTAAAATTAGAGTGAGTTGCAGCAGAGGAGGTTCCATGCGAGGATGGCCCTTTACCGGTTCCCAGGTCTTTCTTCCCCAGGCAGGTGCAGACATTGTTTTGAGGTCAAAGATGGTGGCATCTCCCTCTCTGTGAGGCACTGGAGTTCAGAGAGTCCCTGCTGAACTAAGTGGGCTTTTATCCCTGTGGGATATTAGCCAAACATGCTCTATAGGAAATGGGACAAAGACAGAGCAAGAGGGCCCGAAAATTGCGATCCTGAAGGATCTGAGGGAGGCATAACTTGGATTAAGTTGTGAAAGTCTTTAAGAAGATCCTGACTAGATTACAATGTACCAGATAATTGGGCTGAAGGAGGGGATGAGGCATAGTGAAGACAGGGCTGGGCTTTTCATCAGGAAAACCCCAGCTTCAAATCTTGCTTCTACATTTAATAGCTCTATAACCTTAGGTGAGTCACTTAATCTCTGTGAGCAGGAGGACAGACAATAAACATTTATTAAGTGCCTTCTAGGTACCAGGCACTGTGCTTTGCATTAGGAATACAAATAAAGACAGTCCTGGCTTTCAGGGAGTTTACAATCTAATAAGGAAGACAGGATGGAAAAGAAAGCTGTAAAGTGGGGAGTCACAAAGGTTTAATGAAGTCCACAGGAAAGGAGCTGGGTGGGGAATGAAGAGATGGCTGGCCTGGGCTCGCTCCTTATAGAGAGGTTCTGCGAGGAGGTGAGGTCTTTGCTTTGCCCTCCATTTAGACAGGTCCCAGTAGCATTGGGTTACTGATGGGGTATGAGTGCCGAGACTACTGTGATCTTGCAGGATGTTGATGCTCCTGGGGGCACAAAGGAGTGCAGCCAAGAGGGGAATGAAGGAATGCTAAGTATTTCCCAGAATCACTGTAACCAGTCCAAATAGTAACTGAGTAATAATCTATAATAGCAGGGATGAGGGCTTCTGCAGCCCCTGCTTGCAGACCTCCAGGGAGAGGGAGCATGCTCTCCCCTGAAGCAGCCTGTCCCATTCTAGAATAGCTCTTATGGCTAGGAAGTACTTTCTTACATCTAGCTTTAATCTATATCTTGGTAACTCCCCCCCTCCTCATCCCTGTGGCCACCCCTTAGTTCCTAGTTCTACTCTCTGGAATCAAGCAGAACAAGTCCAATCCCTCTTGCATGGCTTGGAACCCATAAAATACTTGAAGACAGCTTTCATGGCCCTCCCAAGTCTTCTCTTTGTGCTGAAGATGCAGCAAGAATGTTGAAGCACAATTCATGTGTATGTAATACTCATGTGGACAGCTACCTCCTTCATGCCCCCATAATGCTCTCAGCTCCATCGTGCCATGTCACTCCGGTGATTTAGATCCCTGATGGCTACCAAACAGATGAGCAGGGAAGATGTTTCTATCTGGAGGATTTGATGGCATACGATGGCAAAAAGGAGACATCAAAGAGTGACTGGATTTTAGCTGCTTGCTCCTTTGTGGAGGGCGTGGAATTTGGTCTTTAACTGTCTGAGTTTTTGTTTTCTGTTTCCTCTTTGTTCAAAGAAACCTGAAGCTTTGATGTACTTTTAACTACCCTCGTGTCAGACCTCTGAGTGGGAGAGGAGGTTCATATTTGATGGGGAAGCACGATAATTTCTGGGCAAGTCCAAGAGGGCTCCATTTGGAGGTGGTCAGAGGCTCAGGCCAGTGCCTTCCTTTTCCCAGTGTAGGCAGTCTGTGTTCAATGCACTGGCATCAAAAGTTGCTTTGGAAAGTTTCAAATACCAATAGTTGTCGCATTTCTAAATGGGACAATGCAGGGACATCTTCCTGTTGGTGTTTGGTAGGATTCATTGGCTGTGTGGAGATTATGGGATGAATGGATGAATAAAGCATTTATTCAGCATTTACTTTGAGCCAAGCTCTGTGGTAAGTACTCAGGATATGAGAAAGCTCTGTGCTAAGTGTTGGGGAAAAGCATGGCCGACCCTTGAAGAGTTTACACCGTACTGGGGGAGCATACAGCATGTATACGTAAATGTGCACAGATAAATAAAGTTTATTGACAGAATGATGGACAGGACATTAGGAGAAGGCCCATTGGAAACATGACACCTAAGAGAAGTCTTCAAAAGAGCCAAGAATTCCAAAGAAAGTAAGATGGGAGTTAAGGATGGAGAGCTTTGCAAGCTTGGGAAGCAACTCAGTCAATGCCATGGAGCCAGGAGATGGCTTGGCCTTTTTTTAATAGGAAGTAGACCAATTGGGCTGGTATGTAGAGTATGAGGGGGAATAACATGTAATCAGTTGGGAAAGAGGCTAGAGCCAGTTGGATTTTTGGACATGAAGACTTGAAAGTGTGTCCTAAGTTAAAGAGCAATCGTGATGTGTTTGGGGAATGAAGAGACCCCCATCACGGAAATCACAGCTCCTTCAAATATTAACTCAGGTGAGAAAGGTGATGATGAGTAACTGTGCTCTGCCAAAGTGAAAGGGAGAATAAAACCAGTGGGGGATCCCCTCTTACAACAGAGAGAGAACAATGCTGCCTCCTCCAGTGCATTGAGGAGGTTGCCATGGTTTCTGTCATCTAACATCTCCACGCCCAGACCTTCATTTTCTTTCTTGCTGCACACAAGGATGGAGCTAACAAGTATGCAGCCAACTTGTTCTTGAAAAGAGACTTCAGTGCCCGCCCTCCCCATACCTTTCCTTTCTTTTCTCCTTCCCTTCCTCTCTCTTTTCCCTCCCTTCTTCCCTTCCTCCTTCCCTTCTTCCCTACTTTTTCCTCTTTCTCCTCTCTTCTCTTCCTCCTTCCCTTCCTTCTTTCCTTCCTCCCTCTTCTCTTCCTTCCCTCCCTCCCTTCCCCTCCAGCCCACCTTTGCTCCCTTCCCTGCCTTTCCCACCTGTCTACATTTATTGACCATTACTATACATAGTCCAGTGTTCTGCCCTAAGGCCACTGGAAGGATGACCTAGCCCGGTGTAAAAAGCACTGGCTTTTGGTGGGAAGGGATCAGGATTTGAGATCTGAACTGATTCTTCGCATCTGTATAAACATGAGTGAATGGACTTTATTCAAATCAGAGCCAGGATCCACATACCTCCTCCCTATTCCCTGTGCTCCTCCCACCACCACCACTATCATATTTTTGAGACTGGGTCTCCCTATCTCAACTAGGCTGGTGGTCAGCCATCAACCATTCATGAGCCCAATCCTCCTGCTATCAGCATGGGAGCTTTGACCTACTCTGCTTCTGGCCTGGGTCAGTTTGCCCCTCCTTAGCTGGCCTGTTGGCCTCCCACTCAGGGAGGGTGGTAGCATATTGGTGCTAGACTTAATGCAGATACCTGATCATCTTCACCCTACTGCAGCTCAGAACTCTCAAGCTTCAGCAGACCACCAGCCTCAGTTTGTCCAGAAGCAGGAATTACTAGTGTACCCCTGAGATCTTGGCCTCCATGCCCATTTAGAAATGGCTTTGAGGAGCTCACCTCCACAGTCCTTCCTGACTTTGGGTCTATACCACCCAGATCCCTTCCAGAGAGGGCAGGGGAGCTCCTCTCCCAGCTCGTCCAGCACACCATTCAGAGGCACCCCAGGAGCAGGATGCTGGCATGACCCCAGGCTCCTGTTGCTTTGAAAGTGGCTCCCTGCAGCCTGTGAACCCAGAGGAGCTCAACAAATGGTCGCAGCATAGCCTTCAGAATGAGCTCTTTCTGCCTTTCTCTCCCCCTCTCATCAGATGGCTCCTAATTGTCAGGACCTCCAGGGCCCTGATCTTGCTTCCTTCATTCAGCTCTCAGTGGGGTTTCTTTCTCACTCAGCTTCAAAGTTGACATGCAAAGTTGCCTCCTCTGAGCCGGTCTCTCCCCAGGTCGATGCTTTTGCGAAGTGTTGATAGAGGCCGTTAGCAGACTATCAGTGGGGATGGGGTTGGAGGAGAGGGTTGGGGGGACACAGTGTCAGGAGGTTTGATCTAGGAGTTGTGTTTCTTCTTTGGATCTAAAATGTATGTGTTTGCCTGCTGGCTGGCTTCTGACTCACGATTTACTGCAGCTCTTTTCTCTTTGTCCTCTCTCCCTCCCCTCCTCCTCCTCCCCTTCTTTCTCCTTCCTCCTCCCCCTTTTTTCCTTCTCCTCCTTCCCCTCCTCCTCCTTCCCTTTCTACTCATCCCCTTCCCTCTCCTTTTTCTCCTATCCCTCCTCCTTCCCTCCTCCTCTTTCTCCCCCTCCCCCTTTCCCTTCTCCTTCTTTTCCTTTCCCTCCCCCCTCCGCTTTATTACTGGTTTAATTAGCTATGCTTTGAGATCCCTAACCTATACCATTTCTTTTATTGGTCATTATCTGATGTGGCCATTACATTCAGCTACCCCTTGACTCCAGGCTGGGGGGGCCCGTGGCATCAAGGCCCCAGGATCCTCAAATCCCCTTTTGAGAAGAGGTTTTAATGGATTCCGCAGAACCGCCTGCAGCTATGATCAAACATAATTGCCTCCAGTTTCACGCCCACGGTGTCCTCTGTGATCAGGAGTGTTCCAGGAAGCTCAGCTTTCTGCAGTCTCATCACCACGGAAGCACCCACCAGCTGAGGAATTCCACTTCTCACACGCACTTGAGTGAGACGCATGGTGCATTTCCATGGGATGCCAGCGTGAGTCCCCCAGAGCAATCCCACTAAGGCGAATGGAAGGTGCACAAGCCACCCGTTACCACCCAAGGTGTGGGGACCGGGTTCCTAGAATCCTCACTCTAGGGCAGGAAGGACCTCAGAGGGCAGCTAGTTCAGCTTCCTCACTTTACAGACGAGGAGGTTGAGGCCCAGGGGGCCTCCTTCATGCCTTTTCCAAGACTGCATAGGTAGGAAGCATCAAAGCAAGATGGGAACCCAGGTCCTCTGATTCCAAATGCAGTGCCCTTTGAACATCCTGGGATATCTCCAAGAACGAATCAGACTTCAGCAGTTTTTTGTGAAGGATTTTCTCCCTTCTTTTGATTTTCAGTCCTTCTGATAGCCCTGACTAAGAGCAGCCCATTCTGTTTTGGATCCTGCCTGATCATGCTCATGCTGCCCACCATCTGCTGGAGGTCAGACTGAGGGATGGGTTTGGGGAATGATTTTTCACTAACCGGCCAGAAGGTAACATGGAGAGAATGAGTGGGTGTCTTGACTTTTTAGTCACAGCCAAGCAAAATCCCAGGGCTGAGGGATAAGAAAAGCCCTCACCAAAAAATCAGCTGGAAAGGATTGAAAAGCAGTGTCATTTAGGGAAAAGAGTACTGACTTGGAATCAAAGAACCTGGGTTTGAATCTACTATAGCCCCTGCTACCTGTGTGACTTTGGATAAGTCAGTTCCCCTCTCAAACTAGGGCTCAGTTTGCTAATCTATGAAATGGAAGGGTTAGAGAGCCAGTCTGGCATAGTGGAAGGAGTGCTAGACTTGGAGTGAGGAAGACCTGGGTTCAAATTCCATCTGCAACCTTAACTACCCTTAGTCTCTCTAAATCTCAGTCAAGCAATAAACATTTATTAAATGCTGGGGACACAAAGAAAGTCTCTCCCCTCCCCAAATCCTAGTGGTCCCTTCTCACAAGGTACTTGCAGTCTAACGAGAGAGCCAAGATACAAACAATGTACAAACAAGCTTCCTAGAGAGGAGGGTGGGTTTCAGGTGGGAATCAAAGGGAGTCATGGAGGCCAGGAGGTGGTGATAGGAGACTCAGGCAGGGTTAGGTAAGGGAGGAGGATGAAGAAGTGTCTTAGGCTCAGACAGGCAGCTGAGGGAATGACAATTTGTTCTTATATCTATTGAGGGGTGAGAGGACCATGATGGCCTCTCAGCTTGAAATCTATCACCTTACCTTTGCCCATAGACCTCTTTTGACTGATTGAGCTAGGCCATTGGAGAATTATAGGTGTGCAAAGTAGGAAAAGACCTTAGGAATCATAGAATAATAGATCCTAAGCCAGAAGTTTACCCAGTCCAAGCTTCTCACTTGATAAAGGAGGAAACTGAGACCTGAAAAGTGAAGTTTTACTTGCCCAGAATCTCATAGAAAATAAGTGACGGTCAGGATTTGAACCCTGGTCCTCTGATCCCAAATCTAGCGTTCTTTTCAGTATGTTGAGTTATCAAGACCAGCCCCACCCATTATGCAAAAATTTCCTCCTCTCTTCCTGTCTCCAATGTCCCGGACAAATAAGACATCTGAGTGGTGGCCAAGGCATACGGGCTTCCAGTGGTACTACGTATTCCAATCATCCACCACAACGGGGTTTCCACTGCCTAAAAATGACTGGAGTTATTACTCCCCCCCAGTCAGTGTTCATTCTGGAAGCCTCAAGAGACCCAAGATTTCATCTACATGGACCCTTCCTGCCCCACTGGGAAGCCCCAATCCATCCAGCCCTTCTCATCCTACCATAAGAGAGCTGTCCGAAGTGCTGAAGACATTACTTTGGGTCTTTGAGCAGTTTATGGATCATAGGCTCACAGCTCGGAGTTGGGAAGAACCTCAGAGGTAATTGGCTAACCCTTTCATTTTACAGATGAGGAAACTGAGGCCGATAGGGCTGAAGTGACCCATTGAAGATCACAGTACCAGTTCAGCGTGCAGGCTTGTCTTTACCCCTTTCTCTGGATACATGACCTACCTCCTTTTTTGGTCATACATGTCACCTGTCACAGGCAGTGTGGTGGTAGAGCTCTGCATAACCAGGCACTAGATAGTATAATGGATAGAATATTAGACCTGGAGTCAGGAAGCCCTGAGTTCAAATGCTGCCTCTGATGATTACTAGCTATGTGAGTCTGAGTAAGTCACTTAACCTCTGTCTACTTCAGTTGACTCATCCTTAAAATGAGATAATAATTGTACCTACCCTGGGTTATTATGAGGATCAAATGAGAAAATATTTGTAAAGCACTTTGCAAACCTTTAAGTGCTTAATAAATGCTGGTAATTATTATTAGAGTGAGGAAGACCTGTAATTGCATCCCCCCCTCTGACATTTACTAGTTGTATGAATAACACCATCTCATCAGTTCTCTCAGGCTCACAACCGAGGAGTCATCCTGGACCCCTCATTATCTCTCATACCCCCCATATTCAATATGGTGCCAAGTCCTGTCAATTTCACATCTGCAACATCACTCTAATTTATCCCCTTCTCTCCTCTGACACTGCCACTACCTTGGTCCAGGCCCCAATCACCTCATGCCTGGATGATTGCAATAAGCTTGCTGGTGAGACTGTCTGTCTCAAATCTCACCTTACTCCAATTCATCCTCTATTCAGCCACTAAAGTGATTTTCCTAAAGCACAGGTCCAACTCCTACTCAGTAGACCCCAATGACTCTCTATTGCCTCCATGAGCAAACACAAAATGCTCTGTTCGGTGTCCAAAATCCTTCATAAACTAACCCACACCTACCTTTCCAATCCTCTTACACTTGACTCCACAACGTGTACCCTTCAATCCTGTGACAAAAGCTTCCTGGATGCTCCATGAACAAGACCCTCCATCTCAGCTCTGGGCATTTTCTCTGGCTGTCCTCCATGTCTGGAATACTCTCCCTCCTCTACTCCAGCTACCGATTTCCTTGGTTTCTTTTAAGTCCAATCTAAAATCCCACCTTCCACAGGAAGCCTTCCCTAACCCCTCTTAATTCTAGCGCCTTCCCTCTGTTAATTGTTCCCTTTTTTTTCTGTACAGATCTTGTCTGTACAAGTTTGTTTGCATGTTGTCTCTCCCATTAGACTGTAAGCTTATTAAGGGCAGGGACTGTATTTTTCTTTATTTCTTTTTTTTTGTCTCTCCATCACTTAGCACAATGCCTGGTACATAATAGGCACTTAAGAAATGGTGACTGAATCCTCCCGGGCAAGTCACCTCACTGCTGTGAACTTCAGTTCTCTTATCTGTTAAATCAAAATGGTGAAGTGCCAAGCACTGTAATAAACACTTTACCAATGTGATCTCATGGGGCTGTGCTGGAGCTCCTCAGGATGTACTGCCTTGTATACACATTAGCTATTGATATCATGATACCCTTTTGCTACTTCTTGGATATGAGTGAACGTTGGTGATGTTCTGTGGCTTACCTATATCTACCACAGGCCTTACTAGGTCAGCAAGGATGAAAAATGGTCTGACAATGAAGTCAAAGTCAATATTCCTTGTGATAGTTTTTCTACAACTAAATGGAAAAATACCAAGTAGACACTCTCCCCACTGTGGTTTTTTAAGCTCATTCTTAATTGCTCCTATACCATTACATCAACGCTCATTAGAATAAAATAGGCTGTGTTGGGTGGTTAGAACTAGATTTCCAGGCCAGAGTCTTTCCAGACAAGGCCAAACTCTGACCTGCTATAGCTGGTTCCACTTGCTGACATTCCAGTAGATTCCATAAGCACTTTTAGGTACCTACTCTGCGCCAGGCATTGTGTATAATGATACTGTGAATAAAAAGTCCAAAACTAAATCTTTCTTATCTTCAAAGAGATTTTATATATATATATACATACATACATGTGTGTATATATATATATGTAGTGATATTCTTTCAGGGAAAAGTGATATATGTGCAGAGAAGTTAGTGTAAAATATAGATAAAAAGATGTAAAAATCAACACAATAGGAAAAATAGATAATTTTGATAACTTGAAACTGAAAAGCTTCTGCACAGACAACATAAATGCACCTAGGATAAGAAGTGAAGCAGTCGAATAGGGAAAAAAAAACTTGGTATCAGATTTCTCTGATAAAGATTTGGAATCTAAACTATATAAACAATTAATATATTACATGTAAGTATACATTGTATTTTATTATATATGTATATATATGTATATATATATATTTGAAAGGTAGTGGGAAGATGGACATACTAATACATTGTGGGTGGAGCTGTGAAGTGGCATGACAAATCTGAAAAGCAATTTGGAATTGTGCAAATAAGGTGAATAAAATATTTATACCCTTTGAACCAGAGACTACACTACTAGGTTTACACCCCAAGGAAGCCTTCAATAAGAAAATAATCCGCATATACTCCAAAATGTTTATAGCAGCGCTTTTTATGTTAACTAATAATTGGAAACAAAGTAGATCCCCAGCAATTGGGGAATGGATAAAGAAATTGTGATCCATGAGTATTACATTCGTACTACTGTGCCATAAGAAATGACGTGTGTGATGAATAGAGAGAAACACAGAAAGATCTATATGAACTGATGCAGAATGAAGCAGGCAGAGGCGGGAGAACAATCTGTGAGTAACTCCAATGAGAATGGAAAGAACAATGACAGACCAAAAAATCAGAATTGGGACTTGACTAAACAGAGAGGAGAAGACCCCCTAACCAGCCCCTTCATGCAGGGGGGAGGTGCCCAGGGTTCACATTGCATATTTGGAGGGGTTTTGCCAGTGTTGCAATCAGTTGTGCTGCTTTTTTTCCTCTCTACTATTTGTCATATGGGATGGCTCTGTGAGAGGGAAGGGCAGGGAGAAGAATGCATGTGATACTATGGTGATGTAAGAAACAGAAGACACCAATTAAAACTTATTTAAAAAGGAAAAAAAGCCAAATGGATGAGTTTATATTTGATCCTAAAAAAAGTCAGTGGAGTATCAGAGTCAGGGAGATTACTAGCTGGGGGAGGAATTAGCAAAAGTCTCTTTTGGGATAGTGAGAAATGTCACTTAAATTATGCTTTGGGGAGTTAGTGGTTCCTGTAAATGGAAGTGAGAAGGGAATGCATTCCAGACATGGCAAATAGTCTTTAAAAAGCCTGGGAGAGAGATGATGGACTGTTATACAGGAAGAGATCAAATGTAGGCCATTTTTGCTAAGACATTCAATGCATGAGGATGAATAACATGTCATCAATGGGGAAAGGTGGGTTGGTATAAGTTGTGAAGAGTGTTAAGTACCAACCAGAAGATTTCTATTTTATTTTATAGACAATACAGAGCCATGCAATTCTTTTCTTTGAGGAGGAGAGTGACATGACCAGACCTGTGCTTTAAGTATATCAGCTTGGCATCTGTGGATGGATTGCATATAGAAGAAGCTGGATCCAGGGCTATGAATTAGGAAGCAATAATCCAGGGAAGGGATGTTGTAGTTACTGCTCATCTTTCATTCTCAAAGAGGACCAATGACATCAGGAGGCTGATGTCTTGACTTGCAAGTGAATTGGAGTTAAGTGAGGCAGCTGTGCAAAATCATCAGCCTCACTCACTCTTCCAGAGTCATCAGGGTCCAGTGGCAAGACATAGGTCAGGATGACTGTCAATGGCCCTGAATTCAGTGGGAAGGCTGGGAATACAAATAATAAAGAGAGAGAGACAAGACACAGACAGAGAGACAGAGACAGATACACAGAGAGACAGACAAAGACTGAGAGAGAGACAGAGACAGTCAGAGAGACAGAGACAGACACACAGAGAGACACACAGAGACAGACACAGAGACAGACAAAGACAGAGAGACAGAGACAGAGCAGACAAAGAGAAAGAGAGAGAGAGAGAGAGTCCCTGCCCTCAAGGGGCTTACTTTCTAATGGAGAAGACAACACATAAAGAAAACTGAAAATTGGGGTGGAGAGGGGAGGCATGATGTTAAAGTTCAGAAGGTTCAGTTTCTTGAGAAATGAAGACAAAGGTCAATCATTTGGCAGCAAAAGATAGAGGTTTGTGTCCTGGCTCTCCTATTGATTTGCTGTGTGATGCTGGACAGCTCATTTCACCTGTTCAATTTCTTTATCTGTAGAAAGAAATGATATCATTCTTGCCATCCCCCACACAGGGATGTTGTGGGCATCAAAAGAGACAATGATCACAAGTAATTTTATAATAGGTACATATGACCTGCTTTAGACACCACATGTAGAGTAAGAATACAAAAACAAGGCAATGCTTGCCTTTAAGTCCTGTCTATTCTGCTGGACAGCATCTATCCAGATAAATGAATAAAAAATCCAATACGATCTTCCTTCCATTCTATGACACAGACACATGTTTTCCCCCCAATAGAATATAAGCTTGTTGAGGGCAGGGCCTTTTTCCATTTTGTCTCTAGGTCCCCAGCAGCCACCACAGTGCCTGGCACAGAGTCAGCATTAAATAAATACTTGCTGATTGGTTGATTTTTATTTTTTTTACCTTGGTTACATCAAGGAGGCTGCCTGGGTATATTGAAGACATCAAGTCCAGCATCTATCCATAGTCCTCTGGGCTTTATCATCAGGAAGCTTTGTATAGCTCCAATTCTTTCGAACTTTCTTTCAAAGGTCATGAAACTGAAAGAAAAAAATTGGGCTTTCAGCCTGCAAATATTGATTAGGAGTCAGAGATCAATGAAGCTTCTCATTAGATGGGAATTTAAATTCATTCTTGCCCCCAAGAAGGGGGAAAATACTGGGGAAACCTGGCCCTGGAGTTGGCAGCTAATATCTCTGTCAGGTCTGTCAGGGTGGTGTGCTCAGCTGTATTTCTACTACCTGCTTCATAAATTGGATTTCATTTTCAGAACTAGGACGAAATGGGGGAACAATTTCACCTACTGTACATTTATTGAAATTATATCAAAATAAGCAATGAAGGAAAATTCCTCCTCGTAATAGAATTTCAAGGATCATTTCTCTAGTTTGTCGCTAGGAAAAAAGGCTGAAAATGTCTTGGCTTGATAAGCAGAAGGAGAAAGTGTAAATGTTCTCCCTGCTCTGAATAGGGTGGTGGCTCTGTTTACTTCTGCTGATGTATGAGTGACAGCAGCAGCTCCTGTGATGGTGCCCCACATTCAGACCTCCCCTCCCATCCTCTCTGTGAGATCGCCAGGGAAGTGCCATCACCTCACTGGGTGAGGGACCCCTCAAATCGCAAGCATGAGTGAGTTTACTAAGCCAACATGGTACCTTTTGGTCAATGGGTATGCCAACTCAATCCCACAAATATTTATTAAATGCTTACTGTGTGCCAGGCACTGCATTGAGTGTTGGAGATACAAAGAAAAAAAGGAAATTATCTCCATTTTCAAAGACAGAAGCATTCTTCTATAGTCTTCCTAGGAGGGAACAATATGGACACAGAGAAGTATTTACAAAGTCATTCCGAGGGAGAAGAAATACAAAGTGGCCCCTGAGCTATGCTTTGAAGGAACCCAGGGATGCTAAGAGGCTGAGATGAAGAGGGATGGTGTTCCAGGCATGGGGAGCAGCCAGGGTGGGGGCACCTTGGTAGGAGGAGCAACATGGCTTCAGGAAGATAACTTTGGCAGCTTATGAAGGAAGAATTGGAGAAGGGAAAGACTGTTAACATGGAGACCAGTTAGGAGGTCATTAGAGAAGGTTATGACAAGGTTTTACACTAGGAAAGTGGCTGGAGGAGGGGAGAGAAAGGAACAGACAAGGCAGATGTTGTCTGGTTCAATTGGCATTGATGACATTATGGGCAAGTCATTGCAGTGGGGATTTCCTCATGCCTGTCCAGAGGCTCAGCCTGCCCTACCTTTCATCAGCTGTGGATTCATACGGACGACATGCTGCATGGTTTACCAGACCTCCACCAACGCTGTCTAATTTTGCCCCAGCGTTATGGTGGATTAAAATGTGAAATTGACTCAGGTAGATGCAGTTATTCTTCTGTGAAATATGATTTCTCTCCCAGACTAGAGATTGGGTGACTCCTGAGGTATGCCAGACCGTTCAGGGAGAGAGAGGCATCCACACTGCCGTGGGAGGCTAATTTCACTCTGCACTTCCCCAAATGGGAGTTGGATGGAGTTTAATTAGCTGACTTTAAACAGTGTGATGAGTAGTGAAAATAAATGAGTCAGCTTGGGCCTTGGTTAGAGATGTTGAATGATGATGGGTTTTAGGTTTTATTCATTGACCCTCCTTCTGCCCCACATGGTCAGATAGCGCAACCTCCTTGATCTGAAGCATTCATAGTTAACTTATGATGCCGTTGAGTTTTTTGTTTGTTTGTTTGTTTCTTTGAGAAACCAGCTGACATGGTAGAAGTCGTCAGAGTTAGGAAAGATTTTGGTTTAAATACTGACTTTGATGCTTAGTGAATGACCATGAGTAAGTCACTTCCTCTCTCTCAGCCTCAGTTTCCTCCCCTGTAAAATGGGGATAATAACACACAATCTGCTCCGTAGGGTCATTATGAAAGGAATGTGTTGTAAACTTTAAGGTGCTGTGGAAGTGAAAGCTATTGTAAGTCAGATTTGGGGACCTGGTAGTTTACTCCAGTCACCTTTATTTAATCTACTGGTTGTAAGGTAGTGTCATACTGATCGCACTCAGGGAAAAGGCCATTATAGGGGTTTCTTTTTCTGTGGACCAGCATATGGCCCTCACTATAGATAAAGTAGAACATACCTGAACAATTCCCAGGCTTAAAAAATTAATGATACATTTTATTTTGACACAATAGATACTTTCCAAATAAAGTCCAAACATATTCCCTCCTTCCTCCCCCCACCAAAAAAGTTAAATTTTTGATTAAGAACAGAATGGAGGAATGAGTCTTTTGACTTTGACAGTGAGTTCCAACACCAACCAGAGTTTTGTTGTGGTCAGTGTGTAAATCATTCTCTTGGTTCTGTTTATGGATCACTGATGGGTACACAGTTGGTCTAGCCTTTTCCCACTGAGCAGATGCCCACAGCCATGGTATGGCTCTGTTTCTTGCCATTTCTGGGGAAGGTATGAATTATGAAACACATGTTGTCTTTCTCTATTAGAAGGTAAACTCTTTGAGGATGAAGAATGTCTCCCTATTTGCATGTAATATAGCAAATACTCAGAACCTTGGGGATGGGAGAAGGAAACATCCTTCAGGTACATTTTCGTTAACAAATTGTGGTGACTCATTTGCATGAGTTCAGTTAAGCATCTAAAAGGGGAGAAGGCAAATGATCAATGATTGAAAGATATGAATAGACAGTTTTCAGGGGAAGAAATCCAAGCTATCAAAGGCCATATGAAAAAAGCTCTGAATCACTAATAAGTAGAAAAAATGCAAATTAAAACAACTTCGATTCTACCTCATACCCACCAGATTGTCTGAGACAGGTGGAGAACCTGTGGCCTCGAGGCCACATGTGTCCTTCTAGGTCCTCAAGTGCAGCCCTTTGACTAAATCCAAACTTCACAGAACAAATCGTCTTGATAAAAGGACTGTTCTGTAAAACTTGGACTTAGTCAAAAGGCCACCCCCAAGGACCTAGAAGGCTATCCCTTAGACTCTAAAATGGTGAAAAAAGGAAATGACAAATGCAGGTGGGGCTATGGGAAAACAAGTGCTTTAATGTACTTTTGGTGAAGCTGTCAACCAGTCCAGTCATTCAGGAAAGCCATTTGGAAATACATCTAACAAACTGTTAAACTGGGCATAACCTTTGACCCAGCAATACTGTTGGGAGGTCTATACCCCAAAGGGCTCAAAGAAAGAGGAAAAGGACCCAAATGCACAAAAATATTGATAATAGCTCTTTTGTGATGGCAAAGAATTGGACAACAAGGAGGTGCTCATCGACTGGGGAATGGATGAACAAGTTATGGTATATGAATGACATGGAATACTACCGTACTGGAAGAAATGATGAAGGGAATGGTTTCAAGAGAAACCTGGGAACACTTACATGAACTGATGCAAAGTGAAGTGAGCAGAACCAGGACAATTCAGACAAGAACATTATAAAGACAAACAACTTTGAAAGACTTGAGAACTTAGAGCCGAGCAATGACCAACCACAGTTTCCAAGGACTCATGATGAACTCTGCCACGGTCCTCCTGATGAAGCTGCTGCACTCAGAGGGAAGGCTGAGACATTTTGTCTTGGATCATAGCCAAGGCGTGAATTTGCTTTGTTTGACTATATCTGCTTGTAACAGGGATTTTTTTTCTTGATTTCTAAAGGGGGAAGGAGGAAGGAAGGAGGGAAGGTAGGACAGAAAGAAGGTTGAATATCTGCATTTGAAAATAAAATAAAATTTAATTTAAAAAATGTAAAAAACCAAAGGGAAGGATCCATATTACAAAAATATTTCTAGCAGCACTTGTAGCAGAGTAGTAAACAAAGCGAATGCCCATCAACTGAGGAATGGCTGAATAAATTATGGTAAATTTAATGGGGTAATATTGTGACTTAAATGACAAAAGAGAGGGATTCAGGGAAGCCAGGCCTGCTAACTGACACTCTGTACTTTGCCGCCAGCCTCCTGGTAAGTACCCTCTGCCCAGTCAAGCTTTCCCCACTGCCATTCCTCATCCACTGCCTTTTAGGTGTTGCCTTCTCCTACTAGAATGTAAACTCTTTGAGGGCAGGGCATTTCTTTTGTTTTGCTTGTGATCCTATTTCTAGCACTTAGCACAATGCCTTGCACATAGTAAGCCCTTAATAAAAGCTCCTTTTTTGCATTAAAGTCACCAAAACAAAGATCTGCCTTCTCTATTTCCCTCCATGGGTGCATTTGTCACCATCTTTCTCAGAGGTATGTTAACAAGACAGATGCATATAATGTCGCTCTGTTAGTGCTGAAAATGAAGGAAAAAAACATTTGCTTTTAAAGTGTGTCTGTGTGTGTGTGTGTGTGTGTGTGTGTGTGTGTGTAGAATGACTCTCATTGACATTTTGTTCATTTTTTGAAGTGCCTAGGTACACTTAAGATGCTCTCAGCATCTTCCTTGTGGCATTTCAAAGGATGAAGCCAGCTCCTAGGATTCTCCTAGTGGATTCCTAGGAAGCCACTGCAGTAGAGGAGCAGTCAGGTGAGAGGCAGCTGTCAGAAGCCAGGGAGTGGGTTTGAGCCTTTTTTGAGAAGAGGACACATCTAGCCCCTCCTCCATCCCACAGCTGCCTCCTTCGTGCACTTTCTCCCCAATCCCACCCATCCTCCACAGAGAGCCCAAATAGAAAGTGGCCATGCCCACGAAAGAGGCCCTGGTTAAGAAGTGGCCCAGGGGTTCCCTGTTGACTTTAGGATAAAATACCCACTCCCGTTTACCATTTAAAGCCCTTTGCATTCTGAACTCAGCTTGTCTTTCCAGGCTAATTACACCCTCTCAGGATGTTACACTCTAGCCGAAATGATCCACTTCTTGTTTCCCTTGGGTAATGTGCCTTTGCATGGGGCTGTTCATCGTGCCTAGAGTGTATACCACCTACTTGTTTAATCGGCTTGCTCTCTCACTGATACAGGGAGCCCCCAGTTGGCTCAGTTCACCTTCTGTGCAGCTTCAAGGGGTTGCCTAGAGAAATAACAAATGAAATAGCCAGTGTCTGTCAGAGGCAGGACCTGAACCCTGAGCTTTGCACCCAGCCATCTATCCCTTACATTATTGATAATATATCCATATCAATAAAAAACCTCTTTGATATAAACATGTATAAGGAGAGATGTGTAGACATGAAAGCATTCCTTAGGATGCCTTGTCATCAGATGGCAGTGGCCAGGAAGGTGCAGCAGCCAAGCAGATGGCAAGGTCTAATGGTCTTGTAGTCAGACACTCCCAGGTCATTCAAGCCATGGGAGCAGCTGGGTCACTCTTCCTGCCTGCCTGGCCTAGATGGGGTCTGGGTGGCCCGGAAGGGTGACCCCATCAGCCCTGCTATCTCACCTCTAGGACTTCTGGGTGTTTCCATCTACGTGGAGGCTTAACTCTCATTGATGAGTCATCTCCCCCAATTAGAATGCAGCTCCTTGAGGACAAAGCCTGGTTCATTTTCTCCTTTGTTTGGCTAGCACCCAGCAGGTACTGGTACTTAGTAGGTGCTTAATAAGTGCTTGTTAATTCATTCTGGGAGGGGACTCAGAAGGGATGTTAGTGTTTCTCCTCGGAAGCAGCTTAGCCTACTGGATGAGTGCTGGACTTAGCTGGACTTAGCTCCAGAAAGACCTGGGTTCAGATCTTGCTTCTGACCCTGCCTAACTGTGTGACCTGGGCAAGACAAAAAATCCTGGGGCTTCAGTTTCCTTATGTCTAAAATGGTACTGATAATAGAAACTTCTGCCTACAGTTCTTGTGATGCTCAAAGGAGATTATGGATGTAAATCGGTGTAAACATGTCAGCAATGATTATTGACAATATAGCTGTGGAATTGTGATTTATGGCAGCTTTATTCTCTTTTCCACGCTGCTCACTAGATACGACTAGCTTCATGTTTCTACCATTTTGATTCCCTCTCTTGTTAAGAGATAGCTGGCCCATGGGGTCTTTCCATAATGCCTCCTGTAACAAAGGATTGTGTTGTATATCCCCACATGTGGAGTGCGCTCACCACCAGGCTGTACATGTCTTCCCTGACCTTTGAAAACCTCAGCCCTGCCCAGCTGTGGAAACCAAACAGCTGCTCACCCCTGCCCACCTTCCTCCAAAGTTAGTTGCGTCCAAAGGGCTGGGGGAATACTTAGCCCTCTGGAGGCAAAAAAAAAAAAAATATGCCTCCTTCGATCATGCTGGGTCAAGGAGGGCTGCACCGATTCCCTGCCCAGTGACTCCAGGAACACCTCCTAGCCTTTTCCCGGGGCAGGCCTGGGTCACAGAGGTTTAACGAACTTCAGAGTTAATTTTGCTCACAGCCTCTGGGCAACCAGCCAAAAGCATTTGCTGCTTCAGCTGGCAGTATGCCTTCCATCAACATGTTAAATATTTCATAATCCGTTGGCTGGTTGGGGTTTCTTGGTCTGTTTAGAAGCTAGCTTGGCATGAGTTTCACTCAGCTTGTGTTGCTCCTTGTGGTATGAGGATTTCATAAATGTACTCCCATGGAATTGAAGCGGCTGGAGATGCAAAGACAAGATTTAACAGTTCCTGCCTTCAAGGAGCTTGTAGTTGTGGAAAGATCAAGGATTCCAGAGTCAGAGGATCTGGGTTTAATTTTCAACTCTGACCTCCTACCAGGGGGATCTTGGGAAAATCCCTCACCTTTCTAGGCTTCAGTTTCCTCACCTGTAAAAGGAAGAGATTGGTTTTATTGGCTTCAGAGGTCCCCTCTACATTTAAATCTGTGAGTGGTTGTACATGCATAAACATAAAAATACAAGGTAGTTTTTTTGGGGGGGTCTATATTAACTATCAGCTAGGGAGATCAGTTCTAAGGTTATCCTTATACTTCTATATTTAAATATCACCCCCCCCCCTTTTAGCTCGTTCCTTGTCCCTATTTTGTAGATATACAAACTGGAGCTCCCAGAAGTGATTTGCCCATGGTTACACAGTGAGTAAGGGTCAGAGGTAGAATCTGAACCCCAGTCTTCCTTACTGTGAGTCCAATCGAGGGAGTCTAACTAGGTGATCTCTGAGGTCCAGCTTTAGCAGTCAATGATTCTATGACTCAGTTTCCTCTGCAGTTTCTTCCAATCCACCAATTCTGTGTTTTTGAGATTGTAAAGCTTCCCAAGTGATAGGAGGTACTCCCCAGTAGAGAGAACCTATGTCTGAAAAATAAAAATGCTTTTCAAGCTCCCAGGGCAGAGCCCAAGGATCTAAAAGCCACAGGAGAAGATGAGGAGGTCAGTCAGTGAAGAAATGGCACCAAGCAGCAGACCTTGGTGGGGATAAAAGCCAAAGGTCCTGCCCTTCTCCCTCCTCCACCCAGAGACCTTTGCTTTGTTGTACATGATGCCTTGGGTGGCTGAGCTTTTCCCTCTTTCTAAGTCCCGTCAGGAAGGTGTTTGAAGGGGTTGCTGGTTTCTCCATACGAAGCTTCTCATTTCTGGGCAAAGGCACAGACCTGGTGTGGCCCCTTCCAGACTTGCCTGTTTTGGTACCAGCCCCCGAAGCAGACTTGCTAACGATTTAGAACTTGGCATTGTTTTTAAAGGGCCAGCTGTGGGCTGTTGGGAATGCTAGGCTCAGGCTTGTCTTTGTCAGTCCCAGAGCCTTCATCTCCCTGCTCTTTGTTTGGGGCTCAGGCTATTTCACTGCTGGTACTCACCAAAAGGATGGAAAATGAAGGATCTGGGGGCTTCCCAGCTAAGCCATGATATCTAGCTTTGCTTCTGCCTTGGCCTTCCCCTTCAAAGCCCCAAGATAAAAAAAAAAAGCAATTAACTTTGGTCTTTTGTTGGAGGTGAAGATAAGCACAGAGACTTCATACACAGGGCTTGAGTTTTGTATTTTTGTGCTTGCCTGATCTTGGGATCATCAGCATCTCCTAGCCCAGGTCCTAAGGAGGAAGGGAAGGGAGGGAGGAAATAGGTGATTTTTGAAACCCCAGTCAATGCAAGCTCTGCATTGTGTAAAGAAGGTTTATGCTCGAGTGCACCTTCCAAATCTGAGAGGGTCTGGGGTTGCTTGGTTTAATTTTCAGCTCTGCTTTGCATTTTTCTTGGACATTTTGAACTTGGGAACAATCTGGTTCATAAAAACACAAATGTTCCTTGTTTGTGGTCAGTGGTGTAATGTAAAATGGCTGGAATCAGGACACAACAGTAGGAAACCTAAGTTTGAATCCCAGATTCTGTTCCTATTCTGTGACACTGAATGAATTACTTTACCTTTCAGAGCCTCAGTCTCCCCATGTGTAAAATGGGGCTAATCATCCTTGAACTACAGACTGCTGTCAGAAAAGTGCTTTGCAAGACTTACGGGGCTAAAAAATGCTAAATATTATTCTACCTTCTAGAATGCAGGTATCTAAGTATTATTTTTAGGGGAGGGATGAAAACCAATTTATATTGAGCAGTACCTGGCACCCCATAGGCACTTAATAAGACCATAGATCTGGAGGTGGAAGGGACTTTAGACATCATCAAATCCAATCCACTTGTTTTACAAAAGAGGAAACTGAGGCCCAGTGAGGTTGCGACTTTCCCGGGGTCATACAACTACTAAGAGTTTGAGGCCAGATTTAAATTCTGGTCTTCCTGCCTTCGAGCTAAGCCTTCTGTTCACTGCATCCCCCCCCCCCCCCCCCCCCCCCCAGCTACTGCAGTAAATGCTGGTCACTGAGAAATAAATTGAATTTACCATAAACTTTGACATCAGCGTGCAGACCTACAAATGATTGGGCTGGGGTTTAGACAGGGGAGTTTTGCCCAAGACTTGAATTGTCAGTCAGTCAACATGCATTTGTTAAGTACTTTGCATGTCTCTGGCTGGGCTCCTTCCCAGAGGATTCCAGGAATTTCAGAGCAAGGTAGCCTTGTATCCATTCATTCAGTAGAATGTAAGCTCATTGAGGGCAGGGGATATTTTATTTTTGTCTTTGAATATCTCCCAGTGCCTGCCATAGTCTGCATAGTAGGGGCTTAATAGGTGCCCCTTGAATGGAAATTATTATATTTCCTAGAGTGCCCTTTGGGGACAAAGAGCTATGCTAGAGTACACATTGTTTAACCAAGACGTGGTACCTGCTCTCATGGAATGTCCAATCTAGTGGGGAATAGAACACCAGCATGGGTAATATTTCATGGCAAATATTCTAGGCTCATAGATCTACAGCTGGACTCTGAGGTCATCTTTTTTGAAATATATTTTATCCCCCCCCCATTACATGTTAAAACAAATTTTAAACATATTTATTTAAAGTTTTGAGCTCCAAATTCTATCCCTCCCTCTCTCCTCCTCTCCACACTCTCTGTCCCATACCCCATGGTAAGCAATCAGATATAGCTTATACATGTAAAACATTTCCATATTAGTCATTTTGTACAAGAAGACTCAAATAAAAGAAAAAAAATAATGAAAGAAAGACAGTGAAAACTAACTTGCTTCAGTCTATAGTCAGTCAATATCAGTTCTTTCTCTGGAGGTGAATAGTATGTTTCACGTTAGTTCTTTGGGATTGTCTTAGATCATTGTATGCTGAGAATAGCTAAGTCATTCACAATTCTTCATCGAACAATATTGCTGTTACTGTGTACAACATTCTCCTGGTTCTGTTCATTTCACTTTGCATCAGTTCATGTAAATCTTTTCAGGTTCTGCTGAAATCATCCTGCTTGCCATTTCTTATAACATGATAGTATTCCATGGTAATCATGTATGGTCATCTTTTTACAGGTGAGGAAACTGAAGCCCAGGGAAGGGAAATGATTTAACCAACTACACACTACACACATGTAGTAAATGCCTGAGGTGGGATTTGAACCCAGATCCTTGAACTCCAGAGTTTTTGTTATTTCCACTCTACCTCCCTTAGAGGTCATCTAGTCCAGCCCTCTCATTTGAGAAATAGGGAAAATGAGGCCCAAATCTTTTAAATGACTCACTCAAGATCAGCATGGCAGAAAGCAGCAGAGTTAGGACCTTGAACCTGGGTTCTCTGATCCAGAGCTACCCCATTCCTGCACAATACGGTACCATGTGAAATCTGAGGGCAAAGGTCATTATAGAGGAGGGTAATCAAGGAAGACTTCATGGAAAGAATGGCGTGAGTCGGGTTTGAAAGGATGGAGAGAAGTTCAGTCCTCCTTCCTGTTGGAAATGCTCATGGACCATGGTACTATGGAAACAGTTGACATCCTGTAATTGGCACCATTGTGTTCTACAGATCTGGAGTGGAAATCTCCTGCCCTTTAGGCTGACTCAGGAGGTGGTGTAATCCCTCCTGCTACCACTAATGCTACCACTAGCAGCCATTAAGCAAGGGGTTGAGGACCCCCTAGTCTAGATAAGGAAAAGCTAACATTGCCCTAAAAACAGCTTAATCTACTTCCAAAAGGGGCAGCTGGGTGGTGCAGTGCATAGGGCACAGAGCTTGGAGTTGAAAATAACTTAGTCCAGCCTCAAACATTCATTAGGTGTGTGACCCTGGATAATTCACTTAACCTCCATTTGCCTCAGGTCTTTATCTGTAGAATGTGGACACGTTGGAGAAGGAAATGGCAAACCACTCCAGTATCTTTGCCAAGAAAACCCATAGACAAAAGTCCATGGGGTCACGTAGGGTCAGACATGACTGAATTACTTAACAACGGCAACAGTGACTACTTCCAAATCACAGATCTCCGGAAAGGCTTTGTGCCCGAAAAAGGACTCGCCTGCTTAGGTAATTCCTGTAGGCACTGATGGCCCATTACAAGGTGGAAAAGACTTCTGCACAAGCTTCAATGTCTTCCTGCCAGCCATTTTCATGATGGATGAGCTGTAGGCAGCCGATCAGATCTTCCAGAAAGCAGAAAAAGAACTGGTAGCCAGTCATCCCAAGGATCATACTTAATAGGACATGTATTGGTGAATATGGGAAGTTCAAGAACCCCTGGGTTCCAGCTTTTCTGCTTCATTGCTATTTGTGCTTGTGTGGTAACCAAGGGGAGTAGGCAGAGATCAACCAGGTGCAAAGAGAAAAATGAAAATGCCCCATGGGTTCCCCTTCAGAGATGGCAGTTGTTTTTGGTGCGTCAAGGTATAAAGCAAAAGACCAAAAAAAGCCTTGTAAATTGGCATCATCATTTGATCATAGTTATTCCTTCAAGATCCCGGGGTTTCCCTTGTTAATATCATCCACCTCTTCTCCTTTGTGGATAATGACTGTGAACACCCCAGTGGGAGAATCTCAGAGCTGGAGGCGTCCTGTCCAACCACAGGAAACTCCAGGACCAGGAAGCCCTACCATGCTGTTATAGTCAAGGGGCCATCCAAGCTTGGCTTGAAGACTGTCAGTGGTGGGGAATGTACCCCATCTTCAGTCAGCTTGTTCTGTTCCAAGGTGCCTCTCATGGGTAGGAGACTTTCATACTTGATCCCAAAGGGCCTAAAAGTAAAATTTCAGAGTGTGGGAGGAAAATATCTAGATAAAACTGGGTACCATGGAGGACCACAAGCGTCACATAGGAATAGTGATAGTTGAAGAGGTACAAGACATTCTCAGGGGAAATTAACAGGAAAATAGGTAAGGAATAATTTCAGCCCCAGATATCTCTCTACAAGGCACAACGTCTCTGGAGTGGAAATTTCCTGCCCTTCAGGCTGACTTGAACACTTGATATAATTATAGTCCCAAAGTCATGGCCAAGCATTGGTGGCGGGTGAAGCTCACGGCTGGAATATGTAAAGGTGAAGGAGCAGAGTATAACTTAATTTTTTTAAAAATTGACTGGCTTTGACCAAACAGGAGATAGAGAACATTATGAAATGCAAAATGGATAATTGGATTACATTAAATTGAAAAGTTTGTGCACAAACAAAGCCAATGTATCCAAGATTAAGAGGGAGGCAGAAAACTGTGAAAGAATTTTTACAACCAGTGTCTCTGATAAGGGCCTCATTTCTAAAATATATAGAGAACTAAGTCAAACTTATAAGAATACAAGTCATTTCCCAATTGATAAATGGTCAAAGGATGTGAACAGGCAGTTCTCAGATGAAGAAATTAAAGTCATCTATAGTCATATGAAAAAGGCTCTAAATCACTATTGATTAGAGAAATGCAAATCAAAACAACTCTGAGGTACCACATCACACTTATCAGATTGGCCAAGATGACAAAACAGGTAAATGATAAATGTTGGAGAAGATGTGGGAAAATGGGAACACTAATGCATTGTTGGTGGAGTTGTGAACTGATCCAATCATTTTGAAGAGCAATTTGGAACTATGCCCTAAGGGCTATAAAAATGTGCATTCCCTTTGACCCAGCAATAGCACTTCTAGGGCTGTATCCCAAAAAAATCATGCAAATGGGAAAAGGACCCACATGTACAAAAATATTTATAGCAGCTCTTTTTGTGATGGCAAAGAATTGGAAATTGAGGGGATGCCCATCCATTGGGGAATGGCTGAACAAGTTGTGGTAAATGAATGTGATGGAATACTACTGGGCTATAAGAAGTGATGGTCAAGCAGACTTCAGAAAAACCTGGGAAGACTTGTATGGACTGATGCTAAGTGAAGTGAGCAGAACCAGGAGAATGTTGTACACAGTAACAGCCATGTTGTGCGAGGACTAACACTGATAGACTTAACCCTTCTCAGCAATGCAAGGATCTAAGACATCTCCAGAAGTCTCATGATAGAAAATGCCATCCATATCCAAAGAAAGAACTATGGAGTTTGAATGCAGATCAAAGTATATTGTTTGCTATTTTTTTCTTCTGTTTTGTTTTGTTTCCTCTTTCTTGTAATTCCTCCTGTTGGTTCTAATTCTTCCTTACAACATGACTAATGTGAAAAAAAAATTGACTGGTTTTTGTGTGTGGGAGAAACATTGCTGTGTAGGGTGGATGCCTGAATAGAAATGTATGAACTTGGGGGAGGGGGATCATGTGGGTAAAGGACTGTGTGCGATATTTGGCGAAGCAGCAAGGGAAGAAAGAACAAACAGGGCGTCATCGTGCGCACATACTTTAGCCCTATGGGCTAGGGGGGTCATAAGACAATATTTTTGGAATACCCTTTTCTGAACTGGTGCCCAGTCAGGATAGAATCTTAAGGGAAGGTTGTTGATGGATTCATATCAATCTAGAAGGAAGATCTGAGTAGCATGCTTAGTTAATCTGCACATGACACAGGGTTGGCAGGATAGCTTTATAGATGGCAGAAACACAGTTCAAATGATTTTGAAGGACTAAAATGCTAGGTCAGCTGAAGGGAGGTGAAACAGTGCAGAGATCAATGGTAAAAAATAATCAGTTCCACACGTATAAAAACAAAGGAGTAGAAGTTCCTTGAAGATAGGGACAATTTCTCATTTTGTTGTGGTGACCCCAACACCCAGTAAAATCCTTAGGAGATAGTAGGTGCTCAAGACATAATTGTTGGATTTTATTGAGGGACCCAGTTTGGTCCTTCAGCTAACGTGGCCAGATGAAGATAAAAGTTGGCTCAAGACCGAAGTGCCCTAAGCAAGCAAATCGTATCATCTCTGCCACGTGATCTCATTGCTGAGCATCCTACTTTAAGTGAAAGAATGTCTCTTGAACATGACTCTGGATTCTTGACTGCCTGCCTCAGCAGTACTTACTTCATGGCTTCTTGCTTATGTCTCTCAGACTGATTGATGCCTTTGTTATTTCTGGTGCATCCCTTGGATGCCATCTCCTTAAGGTAGGCTTAGCCTTTGGGGCACTTCCTCATCAATAACAGTCTTTGATTGGGATTTTGGCTTAAACCCCGTGGACTTCTGGTACTTACCCAAGGATTGCTGTGGGTGCTGACAAGACGTATGTTAGCAGCTAATATGACAAAGACCTGGGGTTCTGGGTGACTGCAAGCTCAATATTAGCCAACAGTGTGTGACTTACTTGTCAAAGACAGGGTAATGCTGCCTGAGCCCGTAGTGCTAGACGTGGAGCCCAGATAAAATGAGGTCATAGTTTCCCTGTGCTGTGCAGTGTATGGGCCCATTTGTGGAGGGCTGTGTCCAATCCAATTCCCACATCTGATGAGGGATAGTGACAAATGGGGTGCATCCATAGGCCAAACACCATCGTAGTGAAGTGTTTCCAAGCGGCATCTGGGGAATGGCTGAATAAGGAGAGTTGGAAAGTATGTGATGGCTAGCTAGAGCCCACCGTATTTATCACATAGACAGCTGCCCATTTGTTTTGGATTGACTTTGTATGTAGTTTGTATTTACTTATCTGTGTATATGCTACTTCCATAGAATGCAAACTCCTAGAAGGAAGGAAGGAAGGAAGGAGGGAGGGAGGATGGAGAGAGGGATAGATGGAGGGATGAAGAAAAGAAGAGAGGGGGAAGGAGGAAGGGAAGAAAGAAGATGGGGGAGGGAGGGAGGAAGAGAAGAAAGGAAGGAATAAGCATTTTTAAAGGACCTACTATGTGCCAGGTGCTGTGCTAAATGCTTTACAAATATCTCATTTGATCCTCACAACAACCCTGAGAGGTAGATGCTATTATTATTCCATTTCATAGTTGAGGAAACTGAGGCAAACACAGGTTAAGTATGCCTAGGTATGCAGTAATTGTCTGAAACAAGATTGAAATTCAGATGGCCCAGTGCTTTCTATACGCTGCTATCTTTTTTTTGGGGGGGTGGTAATCTTTGTACCCTTAGCACCTACAACAGCATCGGGCTCACAGTAGGGCCTACTTAGTAAAGTCTGTTGAATAAATGAACGAATGAACAAATGACTATCTTCTGACGTCTGGTCAGGCTGTCACCTAGTAAGAGAGCATTCTGTAGCTCAAGAGGATGGGACTAGCAGCAGGGGAGGAATGTTCTAAGGAGCCAGATTTCAAGGTGGGGCTTTCCAGCAGCAAGAACTCATCCCAAGTAGAATGAGCTACCTCAGAAAGTAATGAGCTCCCCATTCACTGGAAGTGTTCAGAGGTGGGGTGACTGTGAGCCAGGGAAAGCATGAGAAGAATTCTCACTTTGGGTGAGTGTTGACTAAACCAGTTCTTTAAGATTCTGTCAAAAATCAGATTTGAAAACTTTCATCAGGTGTTGAATGAATAACAGAAAATTGATACAGAATTTAAACCCGAAATTTAAAATTACATCACGAAAATTACTATTTTGCATCATCGTGCCTAACCTGTGCTTAGCACCTTTGCGTGTGACAGTATCTGTGATAGGTCACTGTGTATATCATAGACTCTAGAAGAAACATTGAAGATCAACTTTTACAACCTCCATCCTTTGCAGGCGAGAAAACTTCCCCAGAGATAGTCAATAACCTGCCCCAAATGCCACTGCTGGCACGTTTCAGAGGCAGCATTCCAACCCGTGTCTTTGGACTCCGTGTTCTATGCTCTTTCCAGTACATGGCACTAAGATTTTTGAAACTGCATTTGTTTCTTGGTTTCTCTTACTTCTCATCTGCTAAAAAAAATCTGAAAAAGTGTATCAACATCTGCACCTTCCTTCCCACTCCCTCCCCCTCATCTCTGCTTCAGATGAAAAAGTCGATGACCCGTTCGTCTTCCTCGTCTTTACTCTCTCCCTCTTCTCTGGAGTTCCAGAAGGGCTCCGCGGCCCCTCGAGGGCAGCGTGGGCGCAGAGAATGTGAGGAAGGGCCAATTAGTCCCACCAGGTTTTAATATTTCATAGCCCACTTGTTCTCTTTTGTCTCTTCCTCCCAAGCCAGATCTCCTTGGATTGTCATATGTGGTTAACTTAAAAAGCAAAATGGAAAAATGATATTTGCCTTTGAAAACTGAGCTCCCAAGACAGGGTCTACCAACTTTTGTCTCCATATCCCTAGCTTGTTGATCAGTCGATTGCCTCCTGGGCATCCCCAGGACAGGAGTATGGAACCTTCGGTCTCCAGACCATATGGCCTTCTAGGTCCTCAAGTGCAGCCCTTTGACCGAATCCAAACTTCACAGAACAAAACCCAAAAGGGATATTCGCCTTTGAAAAATGAGCTCCCAACAGTATCCACATTCTCTAGTATGTATCTCATTTATACCTCTCTATACACGCACGTTGTTTCCCTGGTTACGAAGTAAGCTCTTTTCTATCTACGTTCCCCAGTGCCCACCCCCACCCCACATTATGATGTTACAGGTCATGTTGTGGTACGAAGGACAAACAGCGGCACCCTAGAGCTTGAAGTGTTTGGCACATAGTTAAGTCATTAATCATGTTTTTCATTTATTCATGCTTAGTTTTTCCACCGGAAAGGAGGCACGTGGGACAGATCTTTGCCCCTCTGTGTTCCCCTTCCTGCTACTGAGAACCACTGTTAGCTAGCACACAAATTCTCCCAAGGATTCATGACTTCATACAGGTTTTTGCTGACTGGTAACCTTGGAAAGCCCATACGACCATTCCAGCTATAGGGACTGACCTGGGTCCCAGGTGGCAGATGTCTCCAATTCCCCAAGTTGGGTCTGTCTAGTGCCCACCTGTTGACTAAGCTAGTATTCCCTAGAGGATGGAGTCAGTTGCCATCGTCAGCCCCACTGCTGATATCTCTCCAGCCAGTTGTAGCTATTGGGATTTTGCTTTGTTCCTATGACCAAAGTGACACCCAGTGACGAGATTCCAATCTGTTCCTCCTATACCAGAATCCCTGATTCGGTTTCCTGCCCCATGGTATTAGCTGGACTTCCTGCCAATGTCCTTCTGGATGAAGCGCTGTGCCCAGCCGCTGCTCCAGACCACCTGTACCCACCTAAGCCTTAGCTCTGACCATGGGAGGTGGGGAGGAACATCCTCTCTTGACCTTCTTGAAGTGTGGGGAATTCTTGGTATGGGAGTTCACTCTATCAATGCAGACTGTCAACCTTTTTGTAACTTCATAGTCACGGAGAGTTGCTGGGAGAACCAGATCATACAGATGGTTTGGGATGGAGGCAGGATTTGAAACCAGGTCTTTGTGGCTGCCAGGCCAGTCCTTTCTTCACTAGCAGTGATATCAGAGGTGCTCTTCTCATACTGGAGGTGGGGGGCAGCATGGAGAAGGGGGGAAAGAGTGTAGCCTAGGTTACCTTAAAGGTCTTTCCAGCTGTCAGACTCCAATATTCCCTCATCATCTTTTATTCTGCTTTTCAAGCTAATTTTCACAGAGATCTAAAGCCAGTTGCCAACACTGTGAGGCCAGTGTATGAGCTGCACACCAACACAGCTAGAAGTCAGCCTGCCTTCAACTCTCCAGGAAGGGAACAGACAGGGAGGGATTAGGGGAGGACTGGAAGACAATTCAATGAGCTTTCATTCTTGCAAAGCAAGTTGACTTAGAGCATTTCAGTTTGAGAGGCTTGTGGTCCTCAAGAGTGGCAACTTGGTGCTAGGGGGCCGGGAGGACTTCGACTCCAACCCTACCTCTGCAACCTGCTCCCTGGGTGACGTTGACCAAGTCACTTATCCTTCATTGGCCTTGGTTTTCTCATCTATGAAGCAGGAGGTTGGACGGGATGGCCTCAGAAGCTCCATCCCGCTACGCAAGCTCCATCTCGCTACACAAGCTCCATCCCGCTCAACGTCAAGATCCACAGTCCATCCTTTGGTCCAGTCCATCACATCCTACCTCCTGGTTGTACTTCACAAGCTGGGTAGCCTGTGACCCTGTGCCTAGCTCCCTGTGTGAGAAGAGTAATCCCCATTTCTCTCGTCTTGACCTTACAATTCCTTGAGATAAATTGCAGAAATAGTCATATACCCACCTTGCTGATGAAGAAATTGAGGCCGAGGAGTAAATAACTCACATTTATGCCTTACAGTAGAGTGTAGGCTACTTGAGGGCAGGCAATGTTTCATCATTGCCCATATTCCTAGGGCTTAACACAGTATTTGGTGGCTAGCAGGGAGCTGTTGGATTGAATTGAATGTAGCATTTTGAGGGATTATAGATGAAATTCCTCCCAACATCCCAGCCAGGCACATATTCTTGTCATCTCTAATTTATACAGGTAGAATTTGAACCCAGCTTTCCCATGATGCCAAGTTCTGGGCTTTTTCTGCTGTCAACACTGCCTTGGTAGACCCCCGATATCACATCCTTCCACATGCCAGGATTTTGGAGTTTTTGCCAGTAGGCTTTCATTTTAAGTCTTTCCTGCATTCCTACTGCATGGCCAGTAAGTCAGTCAGCAAGCATCATGTGCCTGGCATGGTGCTGTGGAGGTCAGGGGGTGCAATGGTCCCTGCCCTTGAGGAGTTCACACTATTATTTTAGTGGACTTTTTTTATTCTGAACTTAAATACCAAACAAAACAATTATTTCCATATACGAGGCAGAACAGAAAAGGGGACTGGATGTGAAACTCTCTTCTGTTCAACTTGCTTGTCAAGTATGTGATAAAATCAACATGTAACTTTCTTCTGTAAAATAGTTTTTGTTGATATCTTTCATGTTGACATCTCCTACATTGCCCCCAGATTTCTCCCCCTCATATCTTACAGAGAACTATCCCATATAGCAAAGGAGTTTTGGGTTCTTTAAAGAATGATGGGGCAGAATTATCAAAACCTAATAAACACAATGAAAAACCTGATGTTATGTGCAGTGTTCCACACCCACGGCCCCCACCTCTGCAAAGGAGTGGGAAAATGCGTCTTCTCACATAACTTGGATCCAAGCTTGGTCTTTTGTTATTTTTCAACCTTCCCTTTTGACTACTGCATGGCTATTGTTCTTTTCTCATCTGTAGTTGCTGTGTGTACGTGGTTTTCCTGGTTCTGCTTACTTCACTTTACATCATCAGTTGAGGTTAGTCTTCCCACACTTTTCTGTACACATCATGTTTGTCATCTCCTATGAGCTCCCATTCTGAGAGGTCAGCACATTCTTAACTTTGTACCCAGTATAGCTCTGGGCTAGAAGCTGTGGATACAGAATTAGTCTCAATGGCCCTGGCTCTTACCGGTCACCTACAAGGACTCTGGTGAATGTACAAGATGATACGTAATTCTCTTTGTGTCCTTTCCTTCCATCGTCTCTGTTCCTCTTGAGTCTAGACCATGAACTAACTGGCTTGGGTAGCTCTGGGTACAAGCACTAAGAAAAACCTTCCAGAATGTATATTCCTATTCCCCCAGAAACTCTCCTTCTCCATTCAGGGCCACCCTCTTGTTATGCACCAAGTAGGTGGTGACAGAAGCCACCCTTCACTCCATTTCTCCTTTGCCCTCCTCATTTACCATTTCATCCTCATCCGAGCGTATTGCCTTGTCTGCCTCAAGCTCTCCAGCCTGTTTATCTTTGATCCCTCCTACTCCTCCTCCTCACTTGGAGGAGAAGACCAAATCACACTGACTCCTCCTTTCCTCCATTCCTGAGATGTGGCAGCCTGATTACAGATGCCTTTTCAGCTGCTGTGTTTTGCATGTCTATCATACAGTTTATAATTAGAACGAGGCAGGAAGAAACATGTGCTAATGAGCCTGCAGGGAGAGCTGCCCTTCCTCAGCACACCTTTGCTGTTACCTACTTACCTAAGCTTCAGATTCACAGGCCAAAGTTTCCTTGTCTTGTTTTTCTAGTTTGGGGGATTTGTGAGGGCGGCTTTTCATTCCTCATTCAAGGACAAATGACTGGTGCGATGTTGGTCCTGACAGGATGACAAGGAGGCAAACTAACCCTAGGTGGTGTCTCTTGCTCCTAGACTGGGCTAGGAAAAGAGAAGCTAGCTTGGGTTTCAATGAGCGAATAGAATCACTTCCCACCTCATTCCAGGGGTTGGTATCCACAGAATCACAGAATGTCAGAGTTGAATGGGAGCCGAGCAACCATCTGGCCCCTAAGCTATACTCCTACATGAATCTCTACACCATCACAGCAGGCAGGTCATTCTCTAACCTTTTTGGAAGTCCTCCAGTGATGAGGAACCTGTTCCCTCCCAAGGCAGCCCATTCCCCTTTGGGAAACCCTCACTGGGTGGGGGGAACCTCAACCTTCTATTTTATTCCTTCCATCTATTGTTCCTACTCCTGACTTCTGGGGGGTGGGTGAGTCACTGAATTCAAAGACTGTCGAGATGAGGCTGGCATCTTCTCAGTATGGATGCTCTTTCCCCTAATGCTCCAGGCAGCCCATCCCTATCCCTTCATTCAAGGCAGTCCTTGTCCGTGTCTGTCATAGGGGATTTGCCCAAAGGTAACGCATGTCTTCATTTAGGTATTTTAATATTTTAAGTATGCCAATGGCACTCGGGCCATCATCCATCTCCCACTCGTGGCAGATGACTGATCTACCTCCCTGGTCCTTGATGACATGTTTTATGCTATTTCTCATAAGCACATCACTTTTGGTAACACAGCACTCCCTCCCACCCTGTCTCTTTCTGCTGCCCTTTGGGTCACCTGAAATCTTGAGTCTTTTACGCTCATGACATTCCACAATTCCTAATCAGATAGTCCCTTGGGAGAATGCTGATATGAAAATCATAGACTTCTGTGTCAGGGATTGCCATTTTCTTCTCCAGCTCATTTAATTGATGAGGAAGCTGAGGCAAAAAGGTTTCAGTGACTTGCCCAGGGTCACACAGCTACTAAGTGTCTGAGGCCAGATTTGAACTCATTATGATGAGTCTCCCTGACTCATCATAGCAGCCCGGTATTCTTTCCTAAATCTTGTCCTGCCTAGTAGCCTCCTCTTACTCATTTCTGGGGCTAGCTGATTGTCCATAAGCATGCTTGTTCAAGACATTTGTACCTATGCATTCACTCATTGCACTGCCTAGCCAACTGTATTTTATGAGGTGGGCAATTGGCATTTGTTATCCACTTGGACTTTCCCATGTGGATTGCTAGGCCAATCTTGTTTGCATGGACGTGGGTCTTATTGTGGCACCATTAAAATGTCCTAAGGCTTGATGCAGTTAACATGATGCCACCCATAATAACAGGACCATAGATTTAGAGCTAGAAGGGGCCTCAGAGTTTATCTGCTCCAGAAGTCTTCAAACCTCAGTATTTTTTTTCCCAAGTAGGCATGCTAGATAGGGGTGCAGGAGAATTTCCCCAGTGGCACACGTGAAACTGCTTCTGTGGCTACATGGGTCAGTGTCGGGTTTGAATTGCCTGAGGGACCAATATGTGACTTACAAGAAGGGAAAGGTTGGAAGCTTCTGCACTTAAGGGAGTAGGCGAAGGATGCCTGGGCAGACATGGGCACAGAGTAAGTAAGGGTGGTTGTGTTGGAAACAAGCCCTAATATTGGCTAGCATGGGGAGGGTGGGATGTGATGCATCTTTCCTCTCTCCAACTGGTTATTTTCTGGCCTAGACCCCCGCTTTAGAGACCGCAGATATTGTCCAGTTCCCTCACTGAAGAAACTGAGGTCCAAAAAGGTTGTATCATGTCCAAGGTCAACAAGCAATAAGTGTCCTTGAACATGGAGGACCTCATCATCTATAGGGAATCTCCTTTCCTAAGGACTTCCATCCTCAGTAGACCATCCTCAGTGGCAAAGACCTTTGGCTAGCACTTGACTCTACTCTCCTTCTTACATCTATTATATCATTAATCAAAAGATTGACAAACCAAATCACATCTGTGGTTGTGTTTATCAAGAAACTAGAGGAATCTTCTTTGATTAAATATCCCTCCTCATCCCTAGTAAAAAAAAAAAGATGGCCAAACCATCCATGTAGATTTTAGAGGTGACCCAAGTAAAAAACAGGGCAGCTAGGTGGTGCAGTGGATAGAATGCCAGGGATGGAGTCAGGGAGACTCATCATAATGAGTTCAAATCTGGCCTCAGACACTTAGTAGCTGTGTGACCCTGGGCAAGTCACTGAAACCTTTTTGCCTCAGCTTCCTCATCAATGAAATGAGCTGGAGAAGAAAATGGCAAACCACTCCAGTATCTTTGCCAAGAAAACCCCCAGTGGGGTCATGAAAGGTGAGAGATGACTGAAATGACCAAACAAAAAGTAGGAACCACTGTTTTATAGTGGGAAAAGCCCTAGATTGTGAGTCCAGAGCCTTGGTTCTAGTCCTGGCCTCTTCATGTGGTGTCTGTGTGATTCTAGTCAAGCATCATAGCCCTCACTTGGCTCCTTTGTAAAATGAGGGGCTGGAGCCCATGACCATCCAGACAAGGGTGGCCAGGATGGTGAAGGGCATGGTGAGCGTGTTAGCTGAGAAATGGCTGAAGAAACTGTGCATGTTTAGCCCGGAAAGAGAAGGGCTAGTAGGGGATGTCATGCGTGGCTGCTTTCAAGGATTTGTAGAGCGGTCATTGGAAAAGATTTGTTTAGACCCCAGAGGGCAAAACCAGGAACACTGGGAAGAGCGTGCCAAGAGACAGATTCAGGCTCAAGGCAACAAGAAAGCTTCTGAGCAGAGAGTCATGGTGCACTGCCAAGAACACTGTCTCTGGAGTCAGAGGACATGGGTTCAGATCCCAACGGCGACACTAGCTGTGTGATCTTGGTCAAGTGACTTCACATCCCCCTGCCTCAGTTTCCTTAGCCGTAAAGTGAGAGGGTTGGACTTTGTGGCCCCTGGGACCCTTCCAGCCCTAGAGATAGGAACCTGTGAGGCTAAATGTGGAGTGGACTTCCTTGGAGCAGGTAGCTTCCCATCCCTTCAGACGCTGGGTAAGCTCACATTGAGTACAGGCCAGGCATGGGTTGAACTGGATGGCTTGGGTCCTCTCTGTGATTCCGATCTCCATGGTCCCTTCCCACTTGGCTTCCCATGATCCCTCACTACTCCCTATAGTGAGGGGCCACCGGTCTCCTCAGCCCTACCTAAGTTTGGTCTAGGCCACAGTGAAGGAGAAGATTGAACCTAAGACTGTACTCGAACTGGCGCTCCAAAAATCAGGAAGCAGAACAAGGCGGTTCCAAGAACTCTGGCCCTGTGCCCAGAGGGCCTGGGTGCAAATCTTGCCTCTGAGGCTTATTGCTTAGATGTCATTCAACCTCCCTCTGCCTCTGTTTCTTCCTCTGCAAAATGCAGGAGTTGGGCTATTTGGCTTCTAAGGTCCCTTTCAGCCCCCGATCTATGATTCCCCTATGATGCCCCAGTTAAAACGGCCCTGGATAGCCGATGAAGCATTTTCTGCCTCCACACAGAGACAGGACGCTCACGTTGGTTAAGTAGAGATAAAGCACAATCGCAGCATGGTGCAGTCATCCAAGTGGAGGGCCTGGCTTGTTTGGCAGAGGTCTGCTCCCTGCAGCCCCCCGATGGGAGCCCCGCGCTAATGACTTTCATAATGAGAGTCTGACAACCGGGGGCTTTCTGAGACTGGATGAACTTCATTTGTCTGGCGTGCAGAGGAGCTGGGAACCAGCTCGGCAGGCAGGTGCTCACCCGTAGACTGGGGCCACACACATGGTCTGACCAAAATTCAGAGGGAAAAACCGCACCCTGAACAAAGCAAATACCAAAGGAGCAAAGCTAGATGCTCCAGCCAAAGGCAAGGGAATCCTTCCTGATGCGTGGCGAAAATATGTGTGCATTTCATCTACACGATGGAGTCGGGGGCTGGGAGGGGCAGCAGATGCTGCTAGAGCCTGGGAGGGAGGGCTGTGAGAGGTGGGGGGCTGCCTCGAGTGCCTCTGAAGTGCGCCTTGTGCAGCTTTTTGCAAGCTTTCAAACCTTCCCAATTATTTTTTCGTCCTTTGTCTGTTTGTTTGCTGTTTTCTAGCTCTGCCCTAAAAATGAGCCCTCTTTCCCCTGCTTGTGCCATTAAAAATTCATACAACAAGCATTTATTTAGGGCCTCTTATGTGCCAAGGGGCTGGAAGTTAGAGACGGAAGGAAAAAACAAGCCATGCCTTCCCTCAAGGAGCTTCCATTGGGGGTGGGGTGGGATTCATCTCAGTTAAGTCAATCAACAAATCTTTAGTAGGCACCTACTATGTGCTGGGCTCTCTGCTTGACGCTGGAGACAAAGACAGAAATGCAACAGGCTCTGCCCTCAACGAGCTTACATTCTACTGAGGGGAAACAACACAGACACGTGTAAGTGAACAGAAAACATACAATGGTGATGATGATAGCCAACATTTATATAGAGCTTACTACGTGTCAGGCACTGTGCTAAGGGCTTTCCATTTGGTCCTCACAATGACCCTGCCAGGAAGGTGCTTTTAATTATCCCCATTTTATGGATGAGGAAATCAAGGCAGACAGAGATTAAATGACTTGCCCGGGGTTACACAGCTAGTAAGTGTCTGAGGCTGGATTTGAATTCAGGTCTTCTCAACTCCAGGTCCAGCGTTTTAGCCACTGAGCCACCTGACTGCTCTCTTTGGAAAAAGTAAGTAGAGTGGTGTTTAGGTGAGGAAGATAAATCATAACTGGGAGTGTGAGGAAAAGCCTCATGTGGAAGCTGAGCCTTGAATGAAGTCTGGCCTTCAGAGAGGCAGAGAGGAGGAAAGAGCACTCTAGAGATGGGGGACAGATTGGGCAAAACCACAGCAGTGATCCTCCTGCTGGCACCAAGAGCTCGCTCCCTTGTGGCTCCAAGCCTCATGCACGCCCACCGACCCCTGCTTAAACAAGGCAGATCATTGCCCCTTGGCCTGGTTACCCCACTCCTCCGGGCCCACCCTGGGGAGTCCCTACCCTGATAAATCATAGCTCTGGACCAAGTCTCACCACAGGAAAGCCTCGGATGCCATGTGGTAGAATGGAGGTGACCCGGGGTCCTGAAGGTTCCAGCAGTGCATTGGCTCCATGCTGGAAAGACGAGCTCAGACCTGGGGATGGACTGTGTGCCCGGCCCAACAAATTCAGAAAGGCTGAGCACAGCACACACCACCCAGGGGAGAGGAGCTGATTAGTCACGATGCTCCTCAGAGCAGTCTGCCCAGCCTTGAGGGACTGGATCAACAGAGCAAGAGCCCACAGGGATGAGATGACGTGTTCTCCCAGCCCCAGGGCCACTGGACTCCTCACTGGGCCCCTCGGAAGACTCCCAACGTCGCTCCCCTTTCCCAGAGGTTTCAGGAAAGATGCAACCAACCAGAACTTGTTTTGTTTGGTTATTTGCATAATTACTCCTAAGGTTTTCTTTGTGTTTTTTTTTTTTTTCTCATGGGGGTGGAAAGGGAGGAGGAAGCTAGTGATGGGATTGGGGAAGGCAGGAAGGAAAGAAACAAGGCAGGAAGGCAGGAAGGAAGAAGGAAGAAAGGAAAGAAGGCAGGAAGGCAGAAAGGAAGGAGGATGGAAGGGAGGGAGGGAGGGAGGGAAGGAGAGAAGGAAGTCTATATGCTACAGTCAGACTTGAACTTGGGAGTGCTTGACATTCATGATCTCATCTGAGCTCCACAGGAACTTGGTGGGTTTGGTGTTCCATTATTATCCCCATTTTAGAGATGAGGAAACAGAGATGAAGTGATTTGCCAAGGGTCACACATCTCCTAGATATCAAAGGTGGAATTTCAACTCAGCTTTTAATGACTCCAAGTTAATGCTGGGATGATCTGAATGTGTCTTAATACAATATTTAAACATGGGAAAGAAGAAATCTGCCCATAGACAAAATGGGCTAACAGTGCCCCGGGACTGGAAGATGGGCAGCCTGTTAAGAAAGGAATAGAAAATGACTCATTCTCACTTGGAAAGAAGGATCAAAGATCCCCTCTGCCCCCACTGGGCAGCCTTTGCTGAAAAGTCAAAAGGGGGTTTCTGAGCAATCTTGATCTCTGTGCCAAACATTGTTGTGCAGTTATCTCAATCACCTCTGACTCTTTGTGACCCCATTTTGGCGGTTTTCTCGGCAAAGATACTGGATTGGTTTGCCATTTCCTTCTCCAGCTTATTTTACAAGTGAGGAAACTGAGGCAAACAAAGTTAAGTGATTTGCCCAAGGTCACACAGCTAATAAGTGTCTGAGGCTGGATTTGAACTCAGGTCTTCCTGACTCCAGACTTGGTACTCCATCCACTGTGCCACCTAGCTGCCCTATAAGCCTGGGCACTCCTGCCAAGTGTGGAGTTGCTGCTGGCTGCTTCTTAACCACCATACTTGGAAGCTGGAATCCTGCCATCCTGGCCTGGTTACCATGTAAACATTCCGAGCCCTCCATCCGACTTGAGAACTCAGGGATGCGCTCTAGCCCCGAGGTAGGGTTGGAGGCAGAGTCCTTTTAAGAGAAGCAATCTTTCAAATTTAAGCGACTCCTACTGGTCTTTGTTCAGCCTCACCCTTTGTTTCAGTGAAAACCCAAGCCCAAGGTCTTTGAAACGTCGGTAAAGTATGTTGAGCCCATCCAAGGCAGGTATGGTGTGACTTCTCCCCCAAACTCCACTCTGACCAGAGAATGGCTGAGGTGATGAGAGGGCTAGCTGCCTCTCGTGACCATCATCTTTCAACAGAATAGACCACCAGGCTTGTAGATTGAGAGCGGGAAAGGACCGTGCAGGTCATCAGTTTCATCTCTTTCATTTTACCGATGAGGAAACTGAGGCACAGAAAATCTAAATGACTTGCCCGGGGCCATGCAGCCAATAAATGTCTGAGGTAGGACTTAGACCCAGATCTCTGTAACTTCAAGTCCGGGGTTCTGTCTACAAAGCCATCCAGATGCCTAGGGATGAGGGTGTTTAGTACAAATTCACAGAACAAAGCTTGGGATACCATAAATTGAAGAGCTTACGTATAGAGATGTGGGGAAGAAGTCAAGTATGACTTGGAGAATAATCTTCCTGGAAGCAGCAGCAGGGATCACATCGAGCCCCGGGCTTGAAGTCAGAGAGACTGGGTTCAAATCCAGCCTTGAACACTTCCTAGCTGTATGACCTTGGGCAAGCCGCTTCACCTCTGCCTGTCTCAACTTTCTCATTCGTTAAATGGGGATAGTAATACTTGCAGCATCCACCTTGTGGGGCTGTTGTGTTACAGAGGGTGTCCCCAAAGCCTTTGTGCAGCCTTAGACTACTGAAGCTTTGAAATGCACTCAGACTTTTGAGACACCCTATATAAATATCAGTTGCCATTTTCAAGCCCCGAACATTTATTAACTACTAACTAGGTGCCAGGCCCTCTGCTAAGTGCTAAGGACACAAAATAAAAACAAAAACTGACCCTGGACTAGTGGCAAGTAAAAGATGAAAGGACTGGGGAAACAAAGATTGGAGTTTCTGGCTGTATCGCTTTATTAAGCAACGCATGTCAATTGCCCAACAAATCGGCGAGGCCCCGTCCTCAGCCTTGCCCCTGGACCCCCAGTACAGAGGGAGATAGACTTTTGTGCGTTAAAATCAATGAATCAAACAAGATCAATTAATTAAAAGAAAACAATCAAGATACAAGATTAGGTAATCTGACTTTTAATTGGAGGTAAGATTAGGGACTTTACAAGTTGGGAGGGGCAGAGCGAACAGATGAGATTCCCTGAAATCAGAAAAAGTGGTATTCCCCTTCTCTTCACCCCCCAGTGTCTATGAACAACCAAGGAACATGGAAACAGTAACTGGTTGATCAGCATGGGGCCAGTTTTCAGATATGACGTATGAGTTGCTTAAGATGCACAATTGTGAGAAAATTCCTTACATCAATCTTTGGATCTGACTGGGTTTCTGGGCAGCAAACCCAATTAGTTAAGGGTCTCTAAGCAGCAGGTGGGGTGGTCCAGCTTCCCAGCCACACAAGGCTAGGTTCAAACAATACAATAGGGTTTTCTTCCAATTCCCACAATTGAATAAAGTTTTCTCACAGTACGGAAATTGGACTAGACCCATAATTGAATAGAAAGGGAACTGAACCGGCTCCAGAACTGAGTCACAAGATGGGGTCCGTGTGGTTCACTCGATTCCCACAATTAGCCACTCGATGCTCTGATCCTCTCAATTTCCCCCTTTGGATTCATGGGGGAGTTAGAAGCCCCCTCCCCCTGGATCACTTAGCTATAAGCCAAATCTATGAGATTTTTCATATATTCAAAATCAGATTTTCTAAAGTTGGGCTACAAATCAAAGTACTTAGAGGTCTCACAATGGACTAATTTTGAGAAGGGAGACTTACATGTCACCAAGGTAACCAAAAAAACTTCAGCATAAACACAAACACAATGAAACAAAAGTGCAAAGCAATACGATAATGATCATCAATATTAGCTAACGTCAAGTCTCCCTGTATCCTAGTAACCCACTCCCAATGTTCATTTAATCGGTACATTTGGAGTCCCAGATGTCCCACGTAGTCGTCTGGTTCCTAGACAGCTTCTCTTGGAAATTCCGGAATAGGCTTCATCCTCAGGACAGCTGTGAAGGGGGCTCTGCCTCTGGTTCATTCGCAGATAATTCTGCTAAAAACCTGCCAATAACAAGAAAAGACAATTTACTACGGCCTCTTAAATTTGGTTCTCCAAACTAAAACTTCAATTTTTTTTAATATACCGCTTGTTGTTCCAATCTTTACCTAAATCCTGTATCTGATCTAAGAACCTATTTTTTTAAATTTTTTTTTTAAGGCAATTTGTGGCTAAGTGACTTGCCCAGAGTCACACAGCTAGTAAGTGGCAAGTGTTTGGTCTGAGGTCACATTTGAACTCAGGTCCTCCTGACTTCAGGGCTGGTGCTCTATCCACTGCGCCACCTAGCTGCCCCGTGATTTAAGAATCTTATAAGATCCATGTGGCTAATTTGTAAAATGAACTCTTCTGTCTTTTAAAATTATCAGAAAAATACCACTTTTTGTTAAAAGTGGAAAAATAACTTTACTTTTTTTGCAATTATCAACAGAATTATATATATAAAATCCTTAATTCAATTTTGAGAGCTTATTACTAAAACATACTCAGAGCCTGAATTTCCATGCTAGATACATTTGGAAAAAAGTCTAATCCTGTTGCTTTCTTAAAATTTACCATTACATTTAATTAAAAAGCTTTTACATTACATCCTTGTCTTATTACTTTATCTAATTCTCCATTTAGGAGGATGTCATTCCTATATTATAATTTGACCGCAAATATAAAGTAAAATTATAAGATTTTTCAAACTCACTTTCTATTACAGTAACTCAGAGATGTTCCAGTAATCAATCTATTAATGAATAGATGTAGTATTGAACTTACAAAATTTCTACTGCTCACTTGCCCTGATTATATAAATTTGCTATTGGTATCATTTTTAATTCATTTTAAAATTAAAAGTCCATTTGTAAACCAGGGCAGGCCACTGTGGTCAGCTTTCCTGGTGTTTGGGCTCTCACTCCAGCCTTATAAGAGGCTTCAATTAAACCACTGCGAAGGAATCCATGCACCTGTGATGAGGGCCAGTTTCTAGCAATCCCCTGGAACTTCTCTGGGAAAGCCCCTGTGTGTCCCACAGTCCGTCTGTCAGCTGCAGCCTGGACTTCTTTTTAATGCTGTCCTCTCCAGAAGGGATGCAGCTGCAGCCAGAGAGGAATCACCACCTTTGTATACACAAAGCTCTGACATTTACAAAGCATTGGAAAATCATCATGAAGCTGGAGCCTCCCAGCAGTCCTATGAGACATGGCACTATTGTCCCGTTTTGCAGATGAGAAAACTGAGGCTCAAGGGGAAAAAACAGCCTGTTCAGGGTCATATGACAAATAAGTGTCCGTGGTAGGTTTTGAACCCAGGTCTTCTGGAAACTAGGCCCTTCACTATGGCATTTGGTTTCTCAGATAATACAGTTTGGAACTACTTGTCTGGTAGAGACAGAATATGGCCTCCTATTTCAAGGTTGATTCCTCCATAATTCCCTCCTTTTCACTTTCCCTTCCTTCTACTATTTCTCTCTTCTTTCCACTATCTCCCTTCCTCCTACTCTTTCTTCTTCCTTCTATCCCTCTGTCTTTCCTTCCTTCCACTCTTCCTTCCTCCCTCCCCCTTCCTTCCTTCCTGCCTGCTTTTCTTGCCTTTCATTCTTCTACTCTCTCTTCCTTTCCCTTTCCCTTTCTTTTTCCTTCCCTTCCATCCTTATTTTTGATAATCTTAGGCAAATTCTCTGACCTCTCTTTACTTCAGTTTCTCACCCAGGGATGGGAAAAGTTGTCCTCACCCTACCCTCCCTACAGGTGTGTTGTAAAGAAAGCACTGTAGTGATGGGGGTTCCTGTTTACTAAGGAGAAAGGGAATCTAACTTTGGGCTCCCCGGTGAGGGTCAGATTCTTCCCTAGAAGAAACCCAACTCATTGCAAATCAATGGTTTTAAAAGATGCGGGTGGGTCTTTTAAATGTGGAAAGTAAGCAGGCGCCTTGCAGGCCAGTTTTCATCCTAAAGGGAGCCTCAGGGATGTTGATCAGTAGCAGATGGAAGGAAGGGAAGTGGGGGGCACCGAGGAGGAAGAAGGGGGCTCCTGGCCCAGTTTGAGAGCCGCCTCATTCCCCTGCTTTGAGGCTCCGGTGTGACAGCCCACCTAACGTCTACTGTAGCTATGAGATAAGAATATAACCGGTGGTCCTGGGCTTCGTCAGCCCTACTTTCTTCTGCAATGCAGCAGGCACCAATAGCATGGTTTTCTTCATCTTTACTGAGTTTATAAATACTGAGGTTCAAAACTCCTACCATCCAGCCACGGGGGAAGAGGCAGGTTGGCCCAAACACAATATTCCCCCACACCGCCTTGGTTCTTAGGCAATAAGAGGAGGGTGCATCTCATGATGGTCACTCCAATCCTCATCGTAGAATAAGAGCCCTGTGTCAGATTGCAGGAGGCAAAATGATGGAGGAGGAAGGGAGATAAGCAGAAGGAATGTCCCTGGAACATCCCCAACAGTTGTTGGTTTGGCCTCTGCTTGAAGCCCTCCAAGAGGAGCACCCCAAAACCTCCCGAGGCTTTCCATTCCCCTTTGAGCCTCTCCAGCTGTTGGCATGTTCTTCCTCACATGCAGCCAAGGGTTGATTCTGCACAGCCCATCCAATGGAACATGGCGACTCCCTCCCCATCTTGTACTGGCCTAGGGAGACCCTGCTGCTTCTTTGTCCAGGTGGGAATTGCCTCTAATGTGGACGGAACCAATGTTCTGGTTCCAACATTTTTTTTCTTAGTCTTTGTTATGAGAGATGGCTCTCAGGAAGGGGGAGGGGGACATATTGGAAAATGAAAGTGATGCTATGACTGAAGATACCAATAAAAATACTCTACAGATCTGCATTTCAAAGTACATAGAAACACTGAGTTTCTAGTGGTTGGTGATCATTCTCTATGTCATTCCCCAGAGCATCTGTTCTAAACCTTTGAGTCTCTCCTCAAAGCCATATACCACCCCTCCCCAAACTCAACTGAGGACATTGCCTCTGTGTGAGAAAATAGAGACCATGCCATGAGCTCCCTCTTCTCCCCAAATGGACATCTCCAAACCCTCTGACATTCCCCATCCATTCCCACGCTCTCCTCCTTTCTTCCCTCTGTGATGGAGATGTGGCCGTTCTCCTCACTAAAGTCAAACTTCTTCATATATCGCTGATTCTCTCCCTCCTTTGGCAGATTGCCCCCAGCATCATCTCTCCCCTCTATTTTCAATCTCTCCCTATTTATTGGCTCATTTCTGGATGTCTACAAACACACCAAGGTCTCCTACATCCTTAAACAAAACCTCTCCCTAAGCCCTATCATCCCCTCTATATCGTCCTCTAGCTGTCATCTCTTTCACAGCCGGAGTCTAGAAAAAGCTGTCATGGCCCTTTTCCACTTCCTCTCTTGTCATGCACATCTCTACCCCTTGTAATCTTATTGCTAACTCACCTCTCAGCTGTAACCCTTCTCTCCAAAGTCACCAGTGATCTAACTGACAAATCTGATGGGTTTCTCTCAGTCTTTATCCTCCTGGAGCTCTCTGGAGCATCTGACACTATTGATTTTTCTCCCCTAGAGACTCTCCCCTCTCTGGGTCTTTGTGACTAACTCTCAGTTCTCTTGCTCCATCTCTAACTGCTCCTGCTCAGTGTCCTTTGCTGGTTGTTGTTCGGTAACTTAATAAATGTCTGTTGACTGACTGATGGACTTAACTGTGCATATGTTGTTGGCCTCAGTAGAATCCATTGAATGCAGAGACCATTTCATTTGTGTCCATCATCAGCCCAGGGCCCCATGTTTATTGAATTATAAGAACTTTGTTGTATCTTCAAACATCAGTTAGTTAGTGGGCATTAAGTGCCTACTCTGTGCCAGGCACTGTGAGAAGAGCTGGAGATACAACAGAAAAGGGAACTAATTCCTTCCTTCCAATCATCACTGAAGACAAGAGGCTGAACATGGCTGGGCCCATTATGGAGCCTTTCATGCCCTGCATCTTGCCCGTCACTGTTTATTCCTCCTAACACCACCTGTACCATGGGGTGGAGTCTCATAAGGGGGAGGAATTTCCTTAGAAATAATGACAATGCATTGGAAATGCACCCACTCAATGTAAGAACGGACCTTGCAAGCATCCTTATAAACCGCCATGCCTGTGATTTGGACTATTGAAGAGAGACATGGAGGAATGGAAAGGATTTATCCTAGGCAGAAAGAGAAGCCCTTTTCTCTGCCCATTGGTATAAAACATGAATTAGTGCCAGTAGCTTTTGTGATAGTCATGTATACTATTTGAGCCTGCTTTGCATGTGTTCTAAGCAATGTAACTTCTTCTTCCTAGGACTCCAGGCAAGGCCGTATAATGAGAGCAATCAGGTTTCACTTAGAAACCTTCAGTCCGAGGTCGCAGAGAAGAATCCTGACTTTGCCAAGGTAACACAAGCATCTAACTTCTAGACACAAAACACATTCAGTTTTAAAATGGAAGCATCTGTTGTGGTAGCTGCATTTGACTTTGTCTAGTCAGAACTGAATTCATGCAACAGAAACTTTGAACAGTGATGGCCTCCATGACTTACAAATATGCCAGAGGCATCAAATGCCCAAACCAGATTAAAATGTAATTGGGAAACACTTAACAAAATAAAGAAAAATAGAATACAACATAGATAATGTTCATTTGTGGTTTTCTAAGTCAGTGTGTGGCTTGCAGGGGCTTCTTTTTGCGTTTGACATCATTGGTTTCCACCAATGAGTTTGGATTTTGTTACAGGAGCTCTCCAATTATCAATTGCTCTCATAAATGTTCCAAAAGAAAATTGATTTGATTGGTTTGTGTCAAAAAAACATAGTTTCACTACAGATTTCATTCTGGTTGTGGATGCTGAAGGAGACAGTTCTAGTGCCTTTGAATGACAACAGAAACATATGGTAGCCTCTGAAAGACTGGACATCATGCTAATCTACACTTTTGAAGAAAAATATATAAGTATACTTAATGCCATTAAAATGATCTGATTAAAAAATGAAAATTTATTTGATACAGATCTAGCATGCAGATAAACTGGATTAAGGATACCTATATGAAAACTAAGCAGGGTTTCTCAAAATTACAAGAAAACATCCCCAACATTAAAATAAAACCCAAGCTGAAACAAATCACAAATCACTGATTTCCTTTTTGTCCATGGGTATTGTCCTCCAGCTTTTGCTGTCCAAAGGGAAAGTGAGGTTAAAAGAACAGACTGAATTTAAAGGATTAAAGTAGGTGAAGGATTCACAACATTAAATATTGGGCATTTCTTTCCAATGTTGATTCAGATTTAACTGAGGGTCAGTTGATTGACTTAGGTGCTAGATGGACTCTTATTCAACTTGTATTTAATAAAATGTGAACTTTTCTTAGTAAATATTTGATCTGTTAATGTCCCAAATGATGGAGAAAGATTGCCATTCCCACCCCCATCCCCCATGCTTTCCTGATTGACCATTAGAGCCATCTCAATTGAGATGTCTCAGGGAGACTTTCACGAGTAATAAAAGAATGTGAGATCATTCATAATTTATTTCTGGAGAACATGGTCAAAGACACTTGGAATGCCAGGGAGGGAACATCAAAGGAGTCTTGAACCTGATTTGGAATTCTGGAGCACAGCATCGACTATAAAAAAAACCATCTGGACTCTTGGCCAGGAATGGAGTGCATGTAACAAGGGCCAATTAAAAAAAAAAAAAAATTGGCCTGGAGTCTTGAGAATCTGATCAGAAGGGCTTTGAATTGAAAGGGGATCCAGAAAGGAGAAAACTGTAAATCTTTCAAGCCTCATACCCCAGAGAGTAGCAGATAGAACATAGAAAAAAAAAATAACAGGAAAGTAAGTAATTCACAAAAGGCGGTATTCCATAAGACAAGAGCCAACCGTAAAGCTCAAGGACTCAGATGTCTAGATACAAATGTACAGCATATAGGTAACAAGCAGAAACAGTGGAGCTTCTAAAGGAAGGAGGTGAATTTGACCCCGTAGGTGTCACTGAGACTTGTGGGAGAGGAAAGATGACTGGAAGGTGACTCAGGACAGGTGCACCCTATTCCAAAGGATTGATACATGGGACCCTGGAATGGTGCTCGTTGTGTGTCCGTGTGTGTACACATCTGCATGTTGATGCCTCTTCAAACATGTTGGCTTTCCAATTCATCTCCCTTCTCAACTCCAAGACTGTCACCTTCTCATGACCACAACCATACACAGGGATGGTCATACATTTCATGGCATCGTGACCCACAAGTGCGTTTCCAGAACTCTGCAATCCCTCTGTCTAACTCTACCCTTCTCTCCTGGTCCTGAATCTAGCCATGTTTAAATCTATTCTCTGTTCCCATCTCACACGTGCCTCCCTGATTTCCTAGCTCACCCTGGTCTGGCTTCACTTTCCTCCCTTTGAGACTCTGATGCTATAATAACTAGCTCAACCTTATGTTGGCCTCTACCCTTGGATTCCCTTTCCTTTTTTCAATTTTGACTCATCACTTTCTAAACCACAGCCTTTGATGACCCCACTGTCTGCCTTCTTCACTCCAATCCATGGGCTGCTGAACAGGACTGCAAGAACTCACACAACCCGGCTGATGGGGTCCACCACAAAGGGAATTGTAATTGGATGTTCCTTGCTGCAGGAAAATCCTTTCATTCTTATTTAATTGATTCCCTATCACATGCCATGCAGTCTGTTTCTCTTCCCCATTCCTTCCCCCTTCCCTCTCAGGAAAGCATGTGACTGCTGGAGCAGAACAGAGCCCCTTTATTTCCCCGGTGAGCCCCTGCCCTAATCCTCCCCTCTCATTTCTCCTCAAGATTTCTCCTCCCAACAATATACCTTAAAGACCCCCAGCGTCAGTCCTGTCACTGAGCCCTGGGGACCACTGAGTCATTCTCTGCACCTGGCTGCTCAACTCTCACACTTGTGCTGTCTCCCCCAATTAGAATAGAAGCTCTCTGAAGGCAGGAACCATCTTCATTTTTTAATTAATCTTAACCTCAGTGACTGCCATATACTAAGCACTTAATGAGTGCTTTTCATTTCCACACTGCACTGGAAAAACTGAGATTATCATGGGTGAATGTCCTCTTTTTCCAAGTTCAATGCCACAGATTCCCTCAACAACATGATCCATCCTCTTGTCTATCCATCCCTTCTCTGAGGGAGTGATGGCCCTTCTCTTGGGCAAGACAAACCCCTCTAATTCTGTCCCATCACCTTTCATTTCCACTGGAATCTCATTCTTTCTTCCATCCCACTCTCTCTAATGCTCACTTTCCCTTCTTTTTACCCCATCTAGCTTCAACCAGACAGGAGCCCCTCCAAGCTTAGGTGGGTCCCTGGATAGTGGAGAGAGTTCAGGGCAAATGCTTAGAGTCTTTCTGGCTACGCTTGCCAGAGTGGCCACTCCACTCATTGTCACTATCAGCGTGACCCTGGGCAAGTCACCTCACCATCCTGGGCTTCACTGTCTTCACCCAGAAAATGACAGGGTTGGGACTGGATGACTTTTGAGGTCCCTTCCAGCTCTAAATTAAGGGTCCTGTGACCCTATGAGTATCCAGGTACCCCTGCAACACTATGGCAATGCCCTGAAGGAAGGTTTCCACAAAACCTTCCTTTGTAGGGTAGAGAAATGCTGTTCCTCATTTCACTTGGCCTTAGTTAGTCACTTAGGAAACATTCATTAATCACCTGCTAGGTACCAGGCACTGTTCTAAATACTGGAGATACAACAGAAAGGGCAAAAGCCAGTCCCTGCTCTCAAGGAACTGATAGTCTAATGAAAGACAGTCTTTGATAGTCTAATGAGAAAGACGACAAGCAAACAAATATGTACAAACAAACAAGATAGAAGGTCATTAGAAGCACCAGAATGAAGAGGGTCTGGGAAGGCTTCCTGCAGAAGGTGGGGTCTTTAGTTGGGACTTGAAGGAAGCTGGGGAGATCAGTGGTCAGAGCAGAGGAGGGAGACATTCCAGGCATGGGAGGCAGCCTGAGAAAATGCCCAGGGCTGAGAGATGGAGGGTCTTGTTCATGGAAGAGCCGGGAAACCAATGTTACTAAATCTAAGTGTACATGTCAGGGAGTAAGGTGTAGGAAGACCGGAAAGGAAAGAGGGGGCTTTGAACAGCAGAGGATTTTGTGTTTGATCCTGGAGACAATAGGGAGCCACTGGAGCTTATTGAGTGAGGGGAGTGACGTGGTCAGACCTACACTTTAGGAAGACTACTTTGACAGCTAAATGGAGGATATATTGGAATAGGGAGAGGCAGACAGACTCCCAAGCACTATTGCAATGGTCCACTTGTGAGGCAATGAGGTGTGCACAAGGCCAGGGGCAGTATCAGAAGAAAGAAGAGGGCATATTGGAGAGATGCTGCTATGGTGGGGTTCCCAGGCCTTGGCAACAGCTTGGATATGGTGGTTGAAGAGAGTGAGGAGTCCAGGACTGAAAGCCTGAGAGTCTGGGAGGAGGGTGGTGCCCTCTACAATAATAGGGAAGGGAGAAAGGGTGGGGTGGGGTTAGGGGACAAGATAATGAATTCTGTTCTGAATGTGTTGACTTTAAAATGTCTGCTGGGTATCCAGTTTAAGATGTTTGAGAGAAAGCTGGAAATGGGAGCCTGGAGGAAAGCAGAGAAGTTAGGGAAGGATAGGTAAATTTCAGAAACATCAGCATACAGATGACAATTAAATCCATGGGAGCAGATGAGATCCCCAAGTGAAATAGTGCAGAGGGCCCAGGACACAGCCCTGTAAGACACCTACAGTTAGAAGGCATGATCTAGGTGAGGATCCAGCAAAGGAGATTGAGAAGGAGAGGTCAGAGAGGGAGGAGGAGAACCAGGAGAGAGAGGGGGGTGTCCCAAAAACCTAGAGAGATGACGGTATCCAGGAGAAGAGGGGGATCCATTGGTCAACCTTCTCTGTTATAAGCCCATGCTGATGTCAACATTTCAAAACATACCATAATAAAAACACCATGTCTGATTCATTTGAAAATTCCATTTCATTTGAAGATTCCATTTCAACTGGGAAAACCAACAATAGTTTAACAAATGCCTCCAATGTGCCAAGCACTGGGAACACAAGATTATCCCGAAGCCTCCCCTGCCCTCCAGGAGCATCTACTTTACTAGAGGGATACTGCATGTAAACAGAGCAGTATTTACAAAATCACTTGATGGGAGACTGAGTAATGATGGCTGAGGAGATCAGGAAGGGTTTCTACTAGGAAGTGGTGCCTGACCCAAGCCTTGAGAGGAGCTTGGGACACCAAGAGGCATTGGTGAAGAGCTCATGGATCCCAAACACCCTTACAATGTCATCGAGGCAGGAAATGGGATGCTGAGCCAGATGTCTGGTTTAGAGTGCCTGAAGGGAGGGGGCAGCTAGGTGGCACAGTGGATAGAGTACCAGTCCTGGATTCAGGAAGACCTGAGTTCAAATATGGCCTCAGACACATAACACTCACTAGCTGTGTGACCCTGGGCAAAGTCACTTAACCCCATTGCCTCGCCCGAAAAAAATAAAATAAAATAAAATAAAATAGGGTGCCTGAAGGGATGTAAAGTGAAATGAGCCCAGGAAGGTAGTTTGTGAAAGACCCTAAGGGCCAAACTGAGGAATTGGTCTTGCCACCAGGGGGTAATAGGGAGCTCCTGAAGGTATTTGAGCAGAGGAATGACCTGGTCAGATGTGAGCACTAGGACTATGATGTTGGCAGCTATCTAGAGATCAGAGTAGGAAGGGGTTGCTATTGATGTACAGGGAGAGTTGGACCATTTTTTTTTATCCTATTATACTACATCTGTTGATTCCCTGTTTCAATTTATAAAATCGTGTCCTTCTTCTGAAAGGCCTGAGGGTATCAGTATAAAGTTAAAAACATAAAATCATTCAATAAAATACATAAAAGCATAAAAGCTATTACCAGCTGGACAAGATCATGTTTGAAACACCTAAAAAAAGGTCAATATCTTAACGAAGCTTCTAAGAGAAAGGAAATGTAAAGGGATGGATTTTATGGAAGTTTGGATGGCCTCCAGACCCAGAGCTCTTGGCACACCAAGAGGGCTGAGCAAGAGAAGGAGCCAGTGCCATCCGGCGCCATCTTCTCTAAAAGAAAGAGCTTCTCTTCTCAGGAATTCAAATTGTGTCGGGTGGAAGGGACATTTCCCAAGCAAAGCTTACATAAGCAAGTTTTAAAGTGCAGTGGCCCACACTCCTCCTCCTGGGGACTCTTGCTCAATGGTGGCCCTGGACCAAAGAGCTGGGTCCAAGCTAAGAAGGCTTCTTCCATGGGCTGAGGGCTGGAGCAGAGACATCCCCCATCTGACGTCCAGCCTGGCTAAGTCCAGGGACGCTTAGCTCTAGAATGGCCACAAGCCACAGAAATTCTCAAGCCCTTCTTCATTATTCTTAGAGGGCATCTAGTTTCTCCACTGTATCAGTGGAGAAAGGAACCATGGTCCTTGATGTCATAACTCCTTTGATGGATAGAATATCCCTTGTTCATACTCCACTAGAAGCAGAGGCAGTGTGGTAGGATGGAGTGACCTGGACTCCTGCCCTGGGTCTGAAACCCAATGGCTACGTGACCCTGGGCAAGTCCTTTAACCTCTTAGCACCCCAGACAACTCTCTAAGATCATGTTATAGACATGCTGCTGTTCTACGTCATTGGAGGTGTTTTTTAATGCCACAAGTTCTCCACACTGATCAAATCATGTCTGGACTAAGAAAATGGATGTATCTGTTTCAGTAGTTTACACTATAGAAATGATTCCATGTGGTCAGCTTGGGAAGAGATCATATGTACATGAGATAGAATTCTCATTCACAAAAACCATCCTGATGTACATTGGCCCGAGAGTCCCGGGTGGCACCAGACTAGTCATTGTCTCCTGTTGCCTCCTCTTATCTCTCTCTGTCTCTGTCTCTGTCCCTCTCCACTTTCCCTCCCTCCCTCCCTCTCTCTCTCCCCCTCTCCGCCTCTCCCCTTCACTTTCCTCGGGAGAAGGGCAGGACATATATTTGTCTTTGTTTTTTCTAGAGCCTAGCAGAATGGCTGGCACATAGTAGGCACCTAATGCTTGTTAACAAATTGATCGATTTGGTGGTTTTTTTTTCCTCTGAAGGAATCCAAGTCCAAGAAGGGAAAGAACTCAGAACCAAAATTCAGTACATATAGTTTATTTTACAGATTTTTGCCTGTGGTGAAGATATCTGTATCACTCGGCTATCATTTCTAGAAAAGGAGACCCAAGCAGAAAATGGCAGGGCATTCCCAGTGGCTACCATCTTTAGATCAGTTAGGTTTTTCCTCAGTTTTGAACCTAAATGACTGAAAAAAGAGTAGTCTTCCATCCGTTGGCCTCCTCTGACTTCATCTGCATTTCCGTCCAAGTACTGTAGGTTTTCCCTTAAATTCACTTCACAGAATCATAGTTTTGGGCTGGAAGAAACCTTAGACACAATCAAATACAATTGTCTCACTTTATAGATGAGGAAACTGAGGCACAGAGAGGTTAAAAAGCTTCAGTAAGTATGTGATGCTCTACAAACTCTGCCATCCTCTGGGGAATCACAGTGATTTGACGTTTTGTCTTCAGCCGTCTTCCCACTATATTCTATTCCATTCTCTGTCTTCTCTGAAAACATTAATCAAATCAACACCCCTGCTCCTGGAAAGGAAAGGATGCTCCTGCCCCAAGGCTCTACTCACCCTCCCTGTGACTGTCTAGGTCCAACCCCTCCCCAGTCACTGCTCTGCTGAAATCCTTTTCCCTGTTAGAATACAAGGCCCTTGAGGGCACAGTCTGTCGTACTCCATGTATTTGTATCTCTGGCAAACAGTACAGTGTAGGGTGAGGGCTTGATCAATGCCTTTCAGTCAGTAATTGATGAATGGATTTATTCAATGATCATCTCGCGTCAGCGATTCTTGGATCTACTTGTCCATCTCTGACCTTTCTTCTGACCTCTGGTCTTGCATTTCGAACTCAACACCAGCCATCTCAGACTGGAAGTCCCACAGATGTGGTACTCATCCTGTCCCAAACTGAACTCATCAACAACTCTCCCCAGACCCCCAACTAAAGCCCTCCCCTATTTAGAATGTTCTGAAAGCGGTTGAGGGCACTGTCGTATTCCCAGTTGCTCAGGCTCAAAATCTAGATCTCATCCATGACTCCTCACCCCTCATACCCAATCAGTTCCCAAGTCCTGTCAATTCTATGTTGATCACAGCTCCCATATACACCTCCTCCTTCTCTCGGATGCTGCTGCAGGCTCTTATCCCTTCATGCCTGGGCTATTGCAATGGCCTTCTGGACGGTCTTCCTCCCTCAAGTCCCTCCCCCCTCCAGGGTCTCTTCCACTCGTCTGTCAGTCTAATCTCCTGAAAGCACAGATCAGACCATGTCCCGTCAGTTATTCAATAAACTCCAGTGTCTCCCTGTGGCCTCCAAGATCAGATAGGAAATTCTTTGGCTTTTAAAGTCCTTCATAATCTGATGTTCCTCACCTTGCCACTCTCTGTATTCTGCCTCCAGTGATGCTGGACACAAGATCCTCCATTTCCTAACTCTGGGCATTTTTCTGGCTGTTCCTGGCTGTTTCCTGGTTCCATTTCTAGAACATTCTCTCCCACCTCATCTCTTCCTCCTGGCTTCTCTGGTTTCCTTCAAGGCTCAATTAAAATTCCCTATTAGATTATGAACACCTTGAGGGCAGGGACTGTCTTGCCTTTCTTTGTCTCTACCAGACTCAGCACAGTGCCTGGCACACAGTAAGCACTAGATAAAAGATTGTTGACTTGACTATGCTGATGGTTTTTTTGTGGGCTTCTTTGTAGCCCACAACTTTACTGAATTTATTCATGTATTTCAATTCATTGTTCTGCGGATACCCATGAATTTTCTAAGTAAGCCATCATGTCATCAGCAAACAAAGTTCCATCTCCTCTTTGCCCTGAATTTTCTCATATCTCACAGCCCTCTCAAATCTACTCAAATGCATGTCACATTTGAGAAAAGTTCTCATCCCATAATTAGAGCATAGTTCTCTTAGGAAACACCCCAAACAGCTCATGGGGTACGCACAGAGATATACTAGACCTTAGACCTAGTCATTTCTCCCCAGAGAGGCACAGAGCCTTATCTAGCTCTGCTTCTAAGTTAATGTCTAACACCTAGTACAATAATAATTAGAAGGGGGTTCCCATTGTCTTTTCCTCTGAAGGATTACTCACATACTTCAGATGAACTCTCATCAACTTCATCCTTCAGGTCTCCATCCAGATCAACATTAACTACCATCTAGGTCAGCAGTACCTCGACCCCAATCTCCCTGCTGCAGTTTGTCTCCAGAGGACAGAACTAGAAATGGGGTAGGAATTGGCAAGTTTATAACACCAAGAGCAATTCATTGTCTAATAGATAACTGGTCAAAGTGCATGAACAGATTTTAAAATTTTTTTCCTATTATAAGTGGACACATTGAAAAATGCCCAAAGTCAATTTTAATGACGAAAATGCAAGTGAAAACTCCCAGGGACTCACCTTGCACTACACAGACCAGCAAAGGTGACAAAAGATAAGAAAGTCAATGTTGGAAGGGTTCTAAGAAGACAGATATGTTGTTGTACCGTTGGTGAAACTATGAAGTAGTCTAACCATTCTGGATTTCAGTTTGAAATTATGAAAAAAAAGTGACTAAACCTTCTATATCCTTTGACCCAGGAAATTCAGTTCTGTACGTATCTACTCCAAGGAAGTCAAGACAGAGACAAAGATCCGACATCCAAGAAGAGTTGTAGTAGCCCTCTTTGTGGTAACAAAGAGCTGGAAAGAAAGAGGTCTCAGAGGAAGTCAGGAATGACTTGGAAGCATAATCACTCTCAACTTTCCCTCTTTCATCTTTTCAATTGATTTATCCACCTTAGAATCATTGGTTTAGAGCAAGAAAGGACGTTAGGTGTCGTCATTCATCCTCCTACTTTTATAGAAGAGGAGAAGAGATGCGTCTTTCTTGGGTCACCCAGGTAGCAACCTGGAGCTAGAGGTGGTAGGGTCCTAAGAAGCCTCTTAGTCCAACTTCATCATTTTAGTTCCAAGGTAGGGTCAAAGACCTCTCACAGGGCTGCAGGGTCATAGATCTAAGACTGGAAGTGATCTAAAAGATCCTCAAAATAAGTAGGAGCTATTATGATCCCCATTTTACAATTAGGGAAACTGAGACGTGGTTAAATGACTTGCTCAGGGTTACACTGCTAGTAAGACTATGGATTTGAACTCACATCTTCCTGACTCCAGATCCAGTGCTCCATCCATCATGCCCTCTACCTGCCTCAAGGAGGAAAATACACAGATAAATAAATACTAAATGTTAACAAAGTAAATACAAAGTAACTGGGAAGCAGTGGAAAGAGCCATGGAAAGAACATGGCTCTGAAGTCAGAAGACCTGGGTTCAAATCCTGCCTCTTACTATGTGACTTTGGGCAAATCACTTCATTTCTCTGAACCTCAGTTTCCTCACGCGTAAAACGAGGAGGTGGCACTACATGGTCTCTGATGTCCTGGCTCCAGATGCCTATGGCCCTGAGACTCTCCGTTGGAAGCAGAAAGGAAGGAAGTAGACTAGAGGCCTCTTCCGTACCTTCCACGTATAAACTTACAATCCCCACCACCTCCTTGGTCCTCCGGGTAATGGCTCCATCCAATCGAGGGTAACGGGAATTCCCGAAATGCTTTCATAGGCTCACAGAAGTTGGGAGCGGGAGAGACTTCAGTTCCCTCACCAGAACTAAGTGGGGGTGGGAGGTGGGAAGAGCAGCAATAATTGTCAAGCATTCAAGGCAGTTGGGTGGCCCGGTGGGTACAGTGCTGGGCTGGACTCAGGAAGTTTTGTGGTTGTTCAGACGTTTTTCAGTTTTGTCTGACTCTTTGTGACCCCACTTGGGGTTTTCTTGGCAGAGACGTTGGAGTGGTTTTCCTTTCCTCCTCCAGCTCATTTTACAGATGAGGAAACTGAGGCAAACAGGGTCACACAGTTAGTAAGTGTCTGAGGCCAGATCTGAACTAAGGACGATGAGTCTTCCTGACTCCAGGCACGGCATTCTATCCACTATCCAGCTTCATGTTCTTTCCAGCTATGTGACCCTGGGGAAGTCACCTCATTTCTGCCTGACTCAGTTTCCTCAAGTGTGTATTACAATAATACCTATTTCCCAGGGGTGGTTGTGAGAATCAAGTGAGATAATGTACGTACAGTGCATCTTAAAATGCTCTATGAATGTTAGTTGTTACCATTAGGGTTATTATGACTATTCAATGAGCTATACTGGGTTTCTAGTCGGGGAACCTGAGGATGATTCCCAGACTGGACACTTACTAGCCCCGTGGCTTTGGGCAGGCCAGCTGACCTCCCTGGCCTCATTTTCCCGGCTTGTAAAATGAGGGGGTTGACTTAGGAGGACCTTTCCAGCTCTTGATCAATGTCCCCGTTTCATACAGAGGAGCTTATACCAACATCGGAGAAGAATCAGGAAAGACCCCGTCCAGGGGATGGCACTTGAGCTAGGGATTCCTGGGGGCGTCAGTGAGTGGCAGGGCAGGGATGTGAACTCTGGTCCTCTCACTCCCAACCCACCCCTCTTTCCCCTCCCCCTGGCTTTTTGAACAACATCACCATCAGTATATGAGCTTGCTTTCTCCTCCTCCTCCTCCTCCTCCAAAAAGTGCCGTCTGTGACACTCTCTTCCCTGTCTGGTTTGTGCCAGTTCTGCGTGCCACCCACCAGTCATCCCTTCCAGCTTCCTGAACCTGAGCGTCTCTGCACTCAGTGGGTGGTCAATAAATTCAGCTACATAATTTTGTATGGTGGGTAGCTGCATACAGAGCTTTACAAGAAAATAGTGTAATGAATGCGAAAATGGGGCTCTGTCTGCAGCGAGCACGCCAGAAATGTAGGTAGCAGGGCTGGCTCTTCCCATGCCCCTCTCCATTGCTTTCTAAATAAACGGAATAAACAAGTTCAAATAAGGAGGCCAGGGAGCTGCCTCCTCTCAGCTGGCCCTCCCTGGCTAGGCTAGACCCTTGATAGAACCATCCCGGTGCTTCCTCTGAGCCATCCAGCGTCCAGAACATACCATCTGTTGATTAAAAGTATAATATAGGGACAGCTAGGTGGCACAGTGGATAGAGCACCGGCCCTGAAGTCAGGAGGACCTGAGTTCAAATCTGGCCTCAGACCAAACACTTGACACTTACTAGCTGTGTGACCCTAGGCAAGTCACTTAACTCCAATTGCCTTAAAAAAAAATTAAAAAATGAAAATACTTAAAAAAAATTTTAAAAAAGTATAATATAGCCCATCATCTATATTATTAAAGTAGACAGACCCCAAATCCCTCCTTCTGCAACCACTCATTTCACTGGAGCACACTGTATTTGGCTTGTCAGAGTAAACCATTTATCATCTAACCCGATAGATATTATAATTGTTTGGGTCAGAAAAAATTAAGCTCAGCTATCGTCAATCACTCCTGCTCATTGGCTGCCTTGGGTTTCTCTAGAAGCCAGAGATTCTGGTGATGCTAAGCAATGGGAATCTGGCTACGAGATGAGACTAGAAACCCAGAATGCTCCATTATCTCTGTGTTTCCCTGAGTCTATGGGGGAAGGGGTAGGCATGGGAATGGAGAGTTCTCTCCACCACCATAACAGACCTGTCTGGGCAAGAGTGCTGAGCTGACTCCCACACACCAACTTCACACAGAATCACCATCTACTCACATCAGTCACTTCTCCCTCTGTTTCCAGGTAGAAACATTTTAATATTGCAGGGCATCAGCACTGGTACGTCTATGGGTGAGGGGCTGGGGGTGGGGCTGAAGTTTGACAATCAGTGCTGACCTTGACATCATTGAACAAACCCAAGACCAGCTGCCCTGCTGAGAAAGTCAGTTAATCTGTCAGGCTCATGGTTGGGGAACACTGAATTTCTGCACCAATCTCTTCAATTTCCCCCCAAAAAATCCCCAACATTTGAGAGAGAGGATTTCAGGCCCGTGTGAATTGCTGGGGCAGAAAAAAGGCAAGAGAAGTGCTTCAAGGAAGTTAGTGCTGGAATGATGGGCAGCATGCTAGCTTAGGAAAGGAAGACTCAGGACACATGTGAGAGTGAAGGCTTTGCATAATAATCCGAGTCTCTTGTCATTTGCAGGAGACTCTAGCATCACAGAAAACAAAGATGATTTCATCTCTCCTCATTTCCCAGCTGATTGATGAGCGTAGATTGCAGAAGAATGCCCCAGCCTTGCCAGGGCAGTGCATGATGGTTCAGCCTGAAATCCATCCTCTGAACCAGTCTTTGGCTGGTCACGGTACAGCTAACATTGACCAAGCCTCTTCCTTGCTTCCTGGCAGAATGGGAATCAAAACATCCTGCAGGGAGGCTGGGTCTGGAACCAAGCTGCCTTCGCAAGAGGGAAATCAGGATCCTAACCCAAGAAAAGGGTTTTCCTCCATCACCATCACAGCCAGGCGAGTTGGTCCTCTGGCCAACACCCTGATGTGGGGCACTGCTGTTGACCCCCTGTGCTCCAAGTGCGGGACCGAGGACAGACTCATGGACAAAATAGCTTTGGCCAGCGATCAGGAAGCAGAACCTCCCCACAAACTCCTAAATGGTCACAAGGGCTCCGAGAATAGGCTGGCAACTCCACTCAAGGCTGCTGAACCTCACAGGCAGTTGTGTGAAGGTCATTCACGCTGGACTTTGAACCCCGAAAATAAGGAGAATGCGATGATCCCTCCAGCCGTCCCAAGTCATGGAGAGAAAGTTCCCCTTTTGTTTAGCTCCTGTGTTCACCTGCGAGTGTCTCAGCCGTGTGCAAACACCATCCATTACTTAGATAGATCTCTTTCCATACCTCTTGACCAGTCTCCCATTACAGGCTCCAAAATGCACAGATCCGTTCTGTCCCTCAACCTGACCTGTAATTCTCATGGATTAACACCAGATGGAGTAGATCGCATGGCTAATACAGAGGAGGAAGACATGGCAGATGATCCAACGAGCCAGAAGCAAGCCGAGCCAAACGAAAACGGGTCCCCGACAGCTTGGGACGCAGACTTCAAAGACAACCGTCTAAAAGAAAACCCACCTTGGCGCAGAATCTCTTCAGGGAAATACCCATGTCCTTGGAGCAGCGCACCTCCCCTGGGAAGCCCAGAGTTGTCAGAGGCTGGGAAAGGAAGAAATCACTTAACAGTGGGGAAGACGAAAGGAGACAGTATGGCCTTGTACCACACCGTTAGCCAGCCCAATAAGCTGTCCATTCACATCCCAGGCTGGAGCTATGCGGCAGGTGAGTGGCGGGCACATTGGTTCACCCTTGGGCCATTCCAAGTACAGACTCATTCCAGCCAACCATTAGACAATGGGCGGCTCTTCAGAATACACACTTATCAGACTTTTTTCAGAGCCCCTTGAGTCTTTGAACAGCTAAATTCTTATTTTATAATCAAAAAACAATTCCAGTATTGGAGGTTAAAGCCTAGCACTGTCCCGTGGTTTTTACATCAAAGAATAATTCTTGAATGTCAACAGTAGGGCCAAAACAACAGGCTGAAACAAAGAGTGTTGGGAGCTGGGTTGACAGCAGATCAAACATGTGTATGGGAAAGGTAATGTTCAGTCTACCATCTGGATGTCTGGTGCTAGGGAGACAGTACATCTGGCTTTGTGGAAGAAGAATTGGAATGGGACTGGATTGGCCATTCTTCCACTAGCTGTCTGATCATGGAAGCCAGATATAGAAGCTGGGGCCGCGGCTGATGATTTTTTTTTCTTTAAAAAAATCATTGCGTTCAATTTTCTCTCCTTTCTCCCTGACTTTCTCCCACATCATGTTATGGGGTGGGGGAAAGTGCTGGGCTCCCCAAAATGATGCCAGCAGATGACAAGTCCTGGCAGAGCTTAACAAAATGGAAAAGTTTGGTGTTTGGGCTTGACAAAGGAGTGGCATCTGTCATCCAAGAATCAGCCTGATTACATTCCAGTAGTTCATCAAAGGTGGTTGGCCACCGGGGGAAGGATTGAAGAGGCAGTGTGGTATAGTGGGTAAGACCTTGAACTTCCAAGAAAGGACTGGGTTCACTCCCTGCCTCAGACACTCACTAGCTGTGTGACACTTAACCACCCCATGCCTCAGTTTCCTCATCTATAAAATGAGGAAGATGGGTCTCATTGGCTTCTAAGATTCCTATGAATTTTTTTCAGTGACAGCCACAAAAAAACATTCTGCTCAGGCAGAGAACAGTTGTATGTGCCCCGAGGGAAGGGGGACAGATTCTTGGATGACAGATGGAAAAGCCTGATGGAAATAAGAGTGATTAGTGTGAATACAGCTGCACTAATAGTGAGCATGACTCTCTTTTGGCCCAGGAGGAAAAGAGGTACATACATGCTCTTATGGGGAACCAGAGAACTGAGAGGCCACTTGGGGCTCTCCTTCCCTATTCTCTTGTCCAGTGGGGCTCTGGCCGAGCTTGGCTTTGGGACTCAGCTGGGGCTCCTCTCTCTGAAGCCGGGCCATCCTGGCTCTGCCCGGGGGGTGTGACCTGCCTGAGCTCTGCCCATGGCCTTGAAGGGCTAGACCAGAGACTCGTTTGCCTTGCTTCCCATTGTAAACTTTTGTTTGGAAGCTTTGAAATTAGAGGGCCGCAAAATAAGTTACTTTCCTTCTACTTGGGAAAATTATGTAAAGATAACGGTAGTAAAAATTTAAAAGCTGCATATGCACAATAATTTTACCGTACAACTTTTCTCCATTAAAAGCTTTATTAAGTAATAAAACTGATTGTAAAACATTTTGAAACGATAATATGCCCTAGAAATGTTTAAAAACATAATTAAGTTTGACAAGGGTATGTGTAGTGAATGCTTGGAGACGTTTTATGAATATGCGGACAGTTTTTTTCCACGGCATCCAATGCAAGGCATGAAAAGTCTATAGACCTATCAACAAGAGAGGAAATGGGGCTGATTGTCAGTTTGCCAATGACGAGCCCACCCCCTCCTCATTTTTCAAGAAATGGGACAAGCCAAGTACATTACCTTGGTTATTAGCAGAGCAAAATTCCAAAAATAAATCCGGTTCACTTTTTTATTACTTATTTAAGCTTGAACCAATTAGTTCTCTAAAACCAACTTGGATGATAGGGAATCATAAACGTTTGTATTTATTATACTTTATGTTGAAGAATCTTGAGACATTAACACAATCCAACCTCAAATGCCCTTGGCAAAGGACAGGCACGTCGATAAACATGCAGGTTCAGCCTTAGGATGTTTCCTTCTTTTTTTAACAGAATTTAATTTCCTAGTCAGTTTGCCCAGGCTAATTTTTTAACTATTTTGTCTGAAACTTAACCTTAAACACCAATACAAACAACTATGCTTATTAGCTCTTCACATTTTAGTTAATGTATTACTATGTAAGCAAGGAGAGGACACATCTGAAATTTCATCAGTGAGGAAACTCCTGACACGTCCTTCCTTTGTCATTTACCTGCTGTGTGACCTTGACCAAGTCCCTTAACCTCCATAGGCATCAGTTTGCTCATTTCTAAGACAAAGGGGTTGAACGAGGTGACCTCTGAGGTGCCATCTGGCTCCAACTCTGGTATCCTGTGTGTGACCTTGGGGAAGTCACTTCCCACTTCCTTGGTCCTCAGTTTCCTCATCTGCCAAAGAAGGAGGTGGCCCTGATGACCTCTGAGGTCACTTCTAAGTTAAGATTGATGAGTGTTAATGATGAAATAACTGTTCCTCGGCTTACAGTCTTAGAGTTTGCTGAAACCTGAGGAGGCAAATGACTTGTCCAGGGTCACACAGCCAGTTTTTGGTGGAGGGAGGCCTTGAACCTTTCTTAATCCACGAGCTCATTCTACATCCATCACTGTCTTCACTTCAGTGCGCCACGTAGCCTGACATTTCCTCAGTCCCCCTTGCCAAGACCCTGTCAGGATTCTGTGCATCCATCCTCACTCAGTTTTCTCCATCTCGTCCCTGTCAGTGTGTCTTTCCCCTACTGCTTCTGCCGTCTTCATTGCCCATGATTCCTTAAAGGGTTTCCAGGTTTCTCTGTGGTCTGTGTGCTTAAATATTGTCACAACAACCCTGGGAGGTAGGTGCTAGTATTGCCCCCATTTTACAGATGAGAAAACAGAGGCAGATAAAGGTTGCATGGTTTGCCAAGGCTCACACAGCTAAGAAGCATCCAAGGTCAGATTTGAGCTCAGTCTTCCCGATTCTGTGTCTATTGATCTATCCACTGCGCCTCCCAACTGCTTCAATTTATAATGTTTATAATAGTCTTTGACCTTTTCCTTTTTATGGGCTTGGAGACACATTGATTTTAGTATTTCTTATTGTCATTTTCCTTCAGAAATGCGTTCCCTTATTTTCCCTTCCTTAACGCGGCAGCTGAGTTTCCTCTCCCAGTTTCAGATTCCCCCACCTGCCCCTACCCTATATGGACAGAAACATGGGATTATGCCTCAGGGAATTAATTTTCTTGGTGGTGTGTTTAGAAGGTGGATGACATTAGACACACCCTTTTCTCACCAATGGTGAGTTTCATTTACACTTTCCAGGTCAATTGAGAATTTTAGAGTGGACTTCAATAAAACCCAGTAAGTAACAAAAGAAGGGAGATTTATGTAAATATAGTTGTCGCACATATTGTTTTCTTGGCTCTATTTATTTCACTCTGCATTGATCCATGGAAATCTTTATATAGCTATATGTTTTATCATCTTTGTTGTTTCTTATAGCATAATAATATTTCATCACACTCATGTACCATAATTTCTCTAGACATATCTCAAGTGATGAGCATCTACTTTATTTCTAATTCTTTGCTGTCACAAAAAGTGCTGCTATAAGTATTTTGGTATATATGGGGACTTTCTTCTTATTAATGACCTCCTTGGAGAATAAGCCTTGTAGTGGAATTCAAGGATATGGGCATTTAATCACTTTGTTTGCATAATTCCAAATTGTTTTCTGAAATGGCTATGCTGATTCACAACTCCACCGACAATGCACAAGTGTGCCTATCTTCCCATAACCCCACCAACATTGACTTCCTATGTTTTTCACTTTTGCCAATTTTCAGGATGTGAGGTGAAACCTCAGGGTTTGGACAGGCATTTATTAAGTACCTACTAAGTGCTGGGGTTACAAAGACAAAAAAGAAAACTACTCTCCAGGAGTTTAGATTTTACTGTGGAGATATGACAGGCACCTTGATAGAAAACTTTGTACCAAATATGTACAAAGTGATACATAGCAATTTGAAGATGGAGAGAACATTTCAGCTGGGGAGATGAGGAAAGATCACATGTAGGTGGTGGCACTTGAGCTGAGCTTTGGAGGAAGGAAGGCATTTTAGGTCAGGGGGACAAACTACATTTATCTGCCTTCGATTCTGGGTGCCAGAGTATTGGCCTGCTCATATCTGTTTTCTACCTGTGTTACTCCACCGTGTCCAGGACCCCCTGGAAAGCTGTGAACCAGACACACCTCTGATGACCTAACAAAGCCCAGGGCTTATGTCCTCAGGTGCTTTTGACTCTCTTTAAATACCTCCCTTCAGCCTCCTTTTCATATTTTCCACCTGAAACACTTTTTCACCAGGGAACTGTGTATTACTATGTGAGATTCTTAAGAATAAGGTAGGTGGTGGGAAAGAAGAGGAAGCTACTTAATTCATACCTGATGGAAATGATTTTAAAACCCTTGATTTGGGCTCCCTTTTCTCCATGTAGGCCAGAGACCTGATTAATAGCTAGTGTGTAATATTTGACATCCTCCAGATGACAAAATCAAATTGAGCTGAAAGCAAACAAGATGAAATACATTGCAGAAAAAATAGACTTAAAGATTTTAAAATCTTTACTTAAATACTTTTAAATAAGTTTCATAATTTTCTGTGCCCCCTTTAGCCTTTTCTAAATAGTCCTAACACAGACTCCTGGGTCTTTTACAAAACAAACAAACAAAAAACAAAAAACAAATAACAAAAAAACCAGTCCCTTTAACTGTCCGGCTGTCCCACACAAGATTCCATCAACCCTACCCCTGCCTTTGCACAGCCCGGCCTCCAGGCCCGCCATGTGCTTCCCTCTCACCTCGGCTCCTAGTTTCCTTCAGACCTCAGCTCAAACACTGCATCCTATGGGAACCTCTCCCTGATTTCCCCCCACTCCCAGATGCTAGTACCTCCCAACCAAAACAACCTTGTATGTGCTCTGCATAAGCTTTAATATGCGTGTGTCATTCCCCCCAGTGGATTGTCAAGTCTTTGAAGGAAAAAGCTGTTCTATTCTTGTCTCTGTATCCCCCAGTGCCTAGCACAGTGCTGGGCACTTAGTAGGCATTTAAATTGCTGAATAAGTGCAGAACACTGCATTTTGGGATGACGCCAATCGTTAGGGGCTTTGCCCTTCCACCAAGCCTAGGTGGGCCTCTTTCGCACTTGGACCCACAGCCCCAAGTTCTGCCCTCTGGGGCCAAAGAAAAGAGTTCCCTATGATCCTCGCAACCCCCTTGTGAGGCCCTTACACTGCGGGTTATCAGCATTCCTGTCCAGCAGTTTCAAAAGGGCCAAGAGCGGTCCCGCAGCCAGGGCCTCCTTCTATTCCACCATTTCCTCCAGCATGGAATCATGTTTGTGCCTTACCCCTATCAGACTGAGCTCCCTGACGGCAGAGACATGGCTTAGGGAACCTTTGGCTCTTCCCCAGAGCTGGTTTCATCTAACACTTTCCTCTTAGAGATGAGGAAACTGAAGCCCAGAATGATTAGACCAATTAACTGACAGCTTCACCAATCCTGCAGCAATATGCCTGTTCTCCCAGAGTTCCCTCTAGTATGGGCTGTTTGCATTATTTATCATGGTCGCCAATTTTCTGGCTATGAGATGGAACTTCAGCGACGTGATTTGCATTTCTCTCATTGTTAGTGATTGGGGGCATTTTTTCTCGTGGAGGTTAATCATTCACATTTCATCTTCCGAGAGCTGTCTCTTCACACTCTCTGGCCCACTCTGTCTTGGGGAACGACCCTTGCTCTTAGAGGTTCATGTCACTTCCCTCTGCATGAGCACTTAGTAGACAGATTTTTATCAGACTCAAAATCCCTGATTGTTTCATAGCAGAAAGAATTTATGCAAAGGGAAGCTTCTGCCTTTCCTCTGGAGCCTCTTGATGAGGTCAGCGCTGAAGGCTTTGCTCTGTGATCTGTGGGCAAAGGAATGAAAAAGGATGTGGAACATATGGTGGGCTTTTCATTAGAGCATGAGCCTCAGTACCTGCCCCTAGACTGGACACCCTGTAACTGAACTAATATTGTTCCTGAGTAGAGAAGCCTGAATCAAAGGTGCACGCGAGTGTGAGTGTGTGAGTGTATGTGTGTGTGTGCGTGTGCGCATGCATGTGTGCGAATGTATATGTGTGTGTTTGTGCATGCGCATGTGTGTGAGTACATGTGCATGTGTGCATGTGAGTGTGTGTGCATGTGTGAATATGTGTGAGTGCATGTGTGTGCGTGTGTGAGTGTATGAGTGTGTGCATGTGTGTGTACCTGTGTGTGCATGTGAGTGTGAGTGTGTGTGTGCGTGCGTGTGCGTGTATGTGAGTATTGGGGGGCAGTCTGGGTGCTGAGTATAGAGCAGATGCCTTCTTTTGGGGGACGCACCTGCTTCACAGGCAATGCACCTAACCAGATTCTTGGCAATGACCAGCTGGTGCTGCCTTGTTCTGAACATGCCAGCCAGATGCCCAACAACATGAGGATGGCATTGTTTTTCTGTGACTTCAGCTGGCAGCCAGGCAGCTCTAAATTGGCCCTGGACTCTAAATAGCGTGTGTGGTTGCAGAGCCTAATGACGGCCCAGTTGGCGCAGTGGGTAGAGCTCCTGGTCTGGGGTCAGGAAGACTCATTTTCAAATCTGGCCTCAGATATTTACTGGCAGGGTGACCCTGGGCAAGCCACTTCACCCTGTCAGCCTCAGTTTCCTCATCTGTAAAATGAGCCGGAGAAGGAATGGCAAACCATTCCAGTGTCTCTGCCAAGAAAACCCCGAGTGGGGTCACGGAGAGTCCGACAGGACTGAAATGACTGAGCAGCAAAACTCTGGATTATCCAGTATTGTTGTTTCCTCATTCCACACCGAGTGGCTTTAAACCCAAGGACCCTGAAGACCACATGTTTACCATTCCTACCTGCTTTTTTCCAGGAACTCTTTCCCCAGCAGCTGTAGAGATTCCCTTAGCTAAGGACTCTAGGCAGTGATATTCCTTATCTCCTCCTAGCCACATCCCTAGCAGCTGGCTATAGCTAATAGCTATAGTTGATGACCCCAGGAGAGGACGCTGTCTTTTGTACATGGCTCATAAAACTGGCCTGCACCATGCGTTAGGAAGATTGGCTGGACATCAAAGGGAGGGAGGACACATCTTTTGCGCGTGGTCTCCATGCCTAGACTGATCCCTTCTCACTTCCACCTCAAAGAATCCCCAGCTTCCTTTGATAATATGTCTTGGGAGCTGTCAAACCATTTGACACAGTGGTATTTTTTGACCTCTTGGGTCCCCTCCAAGTGGAACATTCTGTGAAGAAGGGGAATCTAAGCTTCAGTGTCCACCTTGTGCAGGAAGAGATGGTGTCATCGAATCAAGCCAAGCCTCTGCTGACCTTGTTATTCCAAACTCACTTAATCATGGCCCAATGAGGTTTTAGAGACAGAAAGGTACCTTAGAGGTCATCTGGTCAAATTCCCTTGTTTCATAAATGAAAAAATCTATCATTGAAAAAGGTCACAAGTCATAGAACGTGTGGATTCCTTCGAAACACAGCTCATCTGCCACATCCTTTGTGAGGCCATAACTGAGCTCGGCATTTGCCAATACTTTCTTCTTCTTGAAATTGTTCTGTATTTACCTAGTGGCTTATGAGTTATTTCTCCTGATAGAATATAAGTTACTTGAGGGCAGGGAGTATTTTGTTTTTTCCCTTTTTATCACCAGCACCTCACACATAATATGCTCTTGATAAATGTTTGTTGAAATGATTTAAATTGAATTGAATTGAAGCTCCTCTAGATGACATATTTCTCAGTCTATCTGGATATTAAACATACTAGTCCTTTTTTACTTAGAAGAACGTATTTTACAGAATTCAAAAGCAAAAAAGTTTATGCTCCCAGACAGACAGTTCCTTCCAAGAGCATTTGTAGGATGGGATGGCATGGCATTCTGTGACTCTCCTGCTCCTGGTGTGAAATGATGGGGTGCCCTTCTTTCCACATGGTCAACACATTTTACTCTGCAAATGACATTGGTCTTCTTCCTGTCCCTTCCATGGCCTTCCATCTCCCACCTCCAATCATTTCCGTTGGCTGTGCCCCAAGCCTGGGATTTTCTCTCTCTCTACCGCTGCCTCTTGACTTGTCTGTCATCCTTCAAGGCTCAGCTGATGTTTCACCTTCTACAAAATTTTTTTCTCAGTCTTCCTCTATCTTAGTGCCTTCCCTCTGAGATTACTCCCAATTTGGCCTGCATATAGGTTGTACATAGTAGTTTGAACGTTTTACCCCAGTAATATGTGTTCTCTTAGAGAGCAGGAGCTGTTTTTTGGTCAGTTTTGCCCTTCTTATCTTCAGGGGTTAGCACAATACCTGGCACATAGGAGATGCTTCACAAACACTTGTTGGCTTGACTTCAGAGCGCTCAATACATCGAAACATGGAGTGTTCACCATATCTCAACATGAAGATTCTAAGAACTTACCGACCTTTTTTTCTGGCAACTTGAACTCCATCTGCATATCCCAACAAACACTAGGGCAAGCTGGTATTTATTGCCAAGCAAAGAGGAACCAGAAAGGCCAGCATTTCCTTTTCAAAAGTTCTATTGTTCAGTCATTTCAGTCGGGTATGACTCTCCATGACCCCATTTGGAGTTTTCTTGGCTGAGATACTGGAGTGGCTTGTCATTTCCTTTTCCAGCTCATTTTACAAATGAAGAAACTGAGACAAACAGGGTTAAGTGACTTGCCCAGGGTCATACAGCTCCTGTCTGAGGCCAGATTTGAACTCAGGAAGATGAGTCCTCCTGACTCCAGGCCTTCTGCTCTATCCACTGTGCCACCTAGTTGCCCATTATATTCTTTAAAGATTAAGTAAATGTCAGGGTGTGGCAATCCATCCTGCATTTGTGATTTCATTGGTAGAAGGATCTTACGTTATTTATATGCACCTATGTGAATAGGTGTAATGACATTATAATGTCTGAAAAGAAAAGGTCTGTAAGATCAAATAAAGGGATTTTTTTTTTAAAAGAGTAGTGTGGACAGAAAATTGGAAGAGTAAGACCATTGAAGAAACTCTATCCAAAGACAAAAGTCTTAAAAATGTACTTCTTTTGTAATGTAGGAAGTGAGCCTAATGAAAATGGTGGAAATTCCAATTTGTCCTTTGACGATTGCTTTGATTACAATTTGAAATGTTATTGACCATTTTCTGTGTATTATTTCCTTTCTTCCTCCCCTTCTTTATTCTCTTTTTTTCTTCCCTCCTCCTTCCTGATTCCAAACATTCATTGACCATGTCTGCTCTACAGATGGCTAAGTTTGGCAATGGGGTGTGGGGGAGAGATACAAGATCTTGATAAGACACTGCTCTTGTCCTTCTGGAGTTTACAGTTTAGTTCAATTATTTCAATACAACAAGGACCTTCTGTGTGTCAGACCCTAAAAATGTCAGGTGCTAAGAATACAAAGATAATATTTACAAAATCCCTACTCTCAAGGAGCTTCCATTCTGCAGGGGAAACACTGAGTACACAAAGAAACATATAAACATATACAGAAGGTAAATGCGAAGCATGACAGTTGGGAGAGGCAAAGTCAAGAACACTGAAGATGATGAGGGACTGTTGCATATGGGGAAGTAGCCCATAAGAGCCAGCTTGGCTGGTGTAGCAGTGCCCAGCATATAACAGGGGCTTCATAGATGTTTGGTGAGTTGAATGCATGTAGAGTGGGTGGTCAAGGTGTGGTAAGCCACTGGCCCTCAGTGGCAAAGGTCTTGAAATGCCAAGAGGGGAACTTATAAGGGGATGGCTGGGGAGTGCATGGCTCCCGGTGGCTGTGGGGGGGGGGGGGGGGTTGGTCTATGACTTAGTGAAGCCCAGACAGTCTTGCCTTGCTCTGAGGTCTCCATTGAGTCCATTAGCTGAGAACAAACCTAAGCTTTATTTTTTTGTGCCACAAGAACTTATTGAACAGGTTCTGATTTCCCAGACTCAAAGGCTTAAAGCTTGAACTCTGAGGTCAGCTAGCCTGAGCCCTCCCCAAATGACAGGCCAACTCTCCAGCAGGAGCCTCCGCAGGGGATAGGAGCTCACCACGCAGGCCGGGAAGGCCACCGAGCCCATTTGGGGATTGTTCTCATTCAGGTCTGTTTTGAAAAGCCTTCCTTATGTGACTTAGGACACAAAAAGACAAAAAAAAATGAGTCCCTGCATTCATGGAGTTTTCATTTTACTGAAAAAAAAAACAAAAAACAAACAGCCTTTACACGGAGAAGTGAGTGCAAACTATATACTTGGTGAATACAAAGACATTTTGGGGGGAGGCTAAGTATTCAAATGAGGGGGGGTGGGGATCCTGAAGGGCTTCCTGTGTGAGGTAACACTTGGGTAGAGCCTTGAAGGGGACTAGGAATTCCAAGAAATTGAAGTGAGCTGAACAGATGAGCATTTCCTAGAATCATTAAAAGTCTCCTCCCTCCCTTCCTTCCTCCTTCCTTCCTCCCTCCCTTCCTTCCTCCTTCCTTCTTTCCCTCCTTCCTTCCTTCCTTCCCTCCTTCCTTTCTTCCCTCTTTCTTCCTCTCTCCCTTTCTCCTTCCCTCTTCTCTCTTTCCCTCCCTCCCTTCTTTCCTTCCTTTCTTCCTTCCTTACTCTCTCCCTTTCTCCCTCCTTTTCTCTCTCCTTCTCCCTCCCTCTTCTCTCTCTCCCTCCCTCCCTTCCTCCCTCCCTTTCTTTCTTTCTTTCTTTCTTTCTTTCTTTCTTTCTTTCTTTCTT
>NW_020951131.1:1512488-1561919 GCF_900497805.2 Vombatus ursinus
CTTTCTTTCTTTCTTTCTTTCTTTCTTTCTTTCTTTCTTTCTTTCTTTCTTCTCAAGGAACTGAACTCTTTCTCCCTATAACTTGCCCTCATTGGACCCAGGCCCAAACAGACTAAATCTAATTCCTGATTTCCTGGGGTCCTTCTCTTTCCATCTGCATCCTTCACAGTGGGACCCCGCATGGTTCCCCTAGCACAATTTCTGCAGCCCTTTAATCATTTTCTTTCCAAACCAATCCAAATTGAGGTCAATAGTATCCACATTTTGAATAATATTATTAATGTTTCAGCAGAAAGTTATTTTTTTCCTTTCAATGGATCTCTGCATTCTTAACTTTGGGCTTGCTACATCCAGGGCTATGTTTTTTCCCAGGAGAACCTGTTCATGATTCCCACGTGGAAGTGGGAATTCTGTTAACAGAAATTGGCTCTCCAGGCACTTTGCTGGAACATAGCTATTTAAATGAGAATCAAAGGTACTGAAAAATTCTGATGAGCACATTCCCTATCTTCTGGCAAAGAGAAGACAGCAGGTCCTTTGCACAGGGTGGATGGTTGACAAGGTAGGAGGTCGTCCACTGGGTGGGCCTGAGTAAGCCCTCAGATCTCATTCTCTTTAATGGGAAGGGGAGAGGGGAGAGATGGGTAAGAAGCATTGAGGAGAAGACCCTTTCTTCTTTTTAACAAGATCCAGGGGGTGGAGCCCCCTCTTTTCATTTTTTTAAGTCCTAAATAGGGGAAAAAACATGTGTTTTCCTCCTTTGTGCTTTATTTTTGGAAAAAATCTGGCAAATCACGTGTCTCAACTCAGGCGCATGACTCCTATTAGCTTTAATGGGAGAAAGGCATCTGTACGGAGTCAAAAAATCATATTGCAGAGCCCAGGCAGGGACTGGACTTGTACCCCATCAGCTCCTCAGCGGGCTGCCTGACCTTGGCAGGCCTTCCAGCAGCCTGTTCGCACGCCTGCCACATTCTGAACGCAGGGAGTCTCCTGGTGGCTGCCTCAGTGGTCCTGGCAGGGCTATGTGGAGGGTGCACAGGACTCTTAAGTTAGGAGGTCCTACATTTCAATCTGGGCTATACGGCTTCCCACCCAGAGGACCACGGAAAAACGAGTGACAGGCTTGGACCAGACCTCTGATGGTTCCCTGGATGGTCCTAAGGATAAAATGCAAACTCCTCAAACCAGAATTTTAAACCCTACATGATCGTGCCCGGCCCCCCCTCATTTGATGCATTTTCTATTCTAGTCACCTTATCTGCCAGCTGTTCCTCTCCAGGCAATCAATCTCCCACCTCCATGACTTTGCACAGGGAGTCCCACATGCCTGGAGATGGTTCCATTCCCAAACCATGCCTTGAAGCACCCCTGGCTCCTTCCAGGTAGAGCTCCGGGGCTCCTTCCTACAGGGGGCCTCTGGATTGTCCCCAGCTGTTACCACACCGTCCTTGAAACCATGTGGAATGACTGTATTTCCTTCTGTGCACACACATGCTGTGGTCTCCCCTCCTCACTGGAATGAGGGCAGGGGTTCTGGTTTTTGTCTCTGTGTCCCTGGTACAGAGCCTGGCACAGGGTTGATGCCTAACGAACATCCATCTTATCGCCTCTAGCTCCAAATCCTGTGAATCTAGAGGCTTGGGCGTTCCTGATGTGCATGTTGGGAAAAATCAGACATTTCTGCCTAAACTTCCTTTGTAACCATCCTTTACAAAGTTTTAAAGAAAGCTTGATCCATAGCACTGGAGTTTTTTTTTTAAAGGAGCTACAGCTAGTTTGGGGGAGGGGGGCATTTATTGAATCATTCTTCAGCAAGACACTTCCCTTCTGAACCTCAGTTTCCTCATCTATAAAATGGGGACAATCATATTTGTACTAACTACTTCGGGAGTTGTTGGGAAAAGAATACATTGTCATGGTCGACTTGCTTACACGTGCATTGTGATGGTGCTGATGGTGTTTAGTGAAAGGAATGGCACTTGGAATTTCCTTGATTGATTGGACCAGGAAACTCCCCTGACCAAGGCATGTCCCTATGACTTACACTCTCAGAGAGCTGCCTTGAACAGGGGTGTCAGACTGTAGGCTGGTAACACTGGGCCCCAACCGCATGAAAATGTAATCGGGAAAGCTTTAACTAAATCAATAAAAATACAATACAGCCTAGGTAATGTAAATTTGTGGTTTTCTAGGTCAGTAGGAGCCTGCAGGGATCAGTATCTATTTGAGTTTGTAGCCTGACTGGCCTAGAGCCCTGAAGTTAAGGGCGGGCCCAAAGCCATGCAGCCAGGGTGTCAGAGAGGCTGGCTTTGAACTCGGGTCTTGCTGGATCCAAGTTCAGCCCTCTATCCAGTGGGCCATGCCATTTAGGATCATTGCTTTATTCTGATGATCTTTTTACTTGCTGCAACTCAGAAACAGTGCTGGGACAAAGTTCTAACCTATTATTCTTGTTGAGTGTTTAGCAAACTATTGTGTGGATGGCCAAAGTGATTTTGTATTTTGGTGTTTTGTAGTTGAGTAAAAGTGATGCCAGCTCACCTTTCCTTGGCTCACTGAAAGGAGCAGGAGGCAAGGCTGAGGAGGATATTGAAGGACCTCTCCCCGTTTCCACATGGCTTTGATTTCTTCTGTCAAGTCGCTTCATTTTGAAAAGATTTCTTTCCGGGTCACTGTGACATTGAGTCTTCAGTATCGTCACATCTACTAAAAACTGTGTTCTTAAATGTGTCTTGATTGGCTCTAGGTCTGGGCGATGTGGGCAAGCATTTTGTTCATCGTAATGCTTTGGGTCCAGGACAGGTTGTTTGTTGAATACTCAAGTGTGTCTTGGCATTGGTCTTTGTAGGGAAGAAGGAAGGAAACAAGCACTTATTAAGCACTTACTGTATGCCAGGCACAGTGGTAAGCACTTTTACAAATATGATCTCACTTGATCTTCATGGCCACCCTGGGAGGTGGATGCTATTTTTTTTTCTACATTTTACAGCTGAGAAAGGACATCTGGGTGGTACAACAGAGAAAGTACCAGGCCTGAAGGCTGGAAGATTCATCTTCCTGAGTTCAAATCTGGTCTCGGGCACTTAACAACTATATGACCCTGGGCAAGTCACTTAACTTAAACCACTCCAGTATCTTTGCTGAAAAACCCCCAAATGGCTTCACAAAGAGTTGGACACATCTGAAAAAAGACTGAACAACAACAAAGCCCATAAGATCCAGTCTCATCAAATCTTAGAATGTTAATATGGCACGGTATCTTAGGGTTCACCTACCACTTACTGGAACAGTGCATCCCACCTCTGGGCCTTTGCCCTGGAATGCCAGTTTAGGATACATCTCTGGCAGGAAGCCTTCACGCCTTCCCCTAGCTGTTAGTGCTGTGTCCCTCCTGAAATCCTAGCTGTATCCGTCGCCCAAACACTGGAAGCTCCGGAAGGGCGGGCCAGAAATTGGCCGGCTGTTGTCTGAACACCTTTGTGTGCGCTTCAGAAATCTATGCGGAATTGATTTAAATCTAGTCCAACTCCATCAATATTTTATAGATGGGGAAGTTGGGGCTCCAAGAAGGGAAATGACTTATCTAAGGTCCCAGAGCTAGTGAGCGGCTGAATCAAGGTTGGGCTTTAGAGATGTGCACACAGGCTCATCCTCGGTGGGTAGAGGAGCCAGGGCGCAGGAGGTGTAGAGCCTTCTGCTTGTCTCTAACTTAGAGTCTTACACTGTGACATTCAATTAGAATGACTGAAGGCGTCTGTGATGGAGAGATGCCACAAAGGAGATGAGCAGGAATGTGGGAATCCAGTTCTCTGGCTGGTGCGGAAGAGGGACAGCGGACATTGTGCGCAGCCAGCCTGCGCCAGGCTCTCCTTGGGCGTGTGTATTTTATCTGAGGATCCTAGGATGTGCCAGCTGGTAGCACCACATCCTCCCCCTTGACTGCTGGGTCCCCCAAAGTACAAGGCCTGGCATGGTCATCCCCCCTTGTCATTAAGCTCAGTTAGTTCTGTATTCAAACAGGGATGATTCCTCCACCTCTAAGGGTCATCTGAACTCAGTAACATGAATGCCCTCATCCTGCAGACGGAGAAAGTGGCAAGAGTCTCTCAAACACCTGGCAGAATAGCTTGCCTCTGTGCCCACTTGTGGAGGCTGGCTGTTTTAAATCGTTGGTGACCCCCCAAAATTACTATATGTTTACTTTGTCCACTTCTCTGTCAATCTGTTATTTCTCCTCTGTAGACTGTAAGCGCCTTGAGGACAGGCTGGTTTCATTGTATCTCCAGCCCCTAGAGCACTTGTTGGCACTTTCCAGCCTGTTCTTCGGGTCCCATCAATGCTGATAACTCCCTCTCCCCAGGCAGGGCAGCAAGGACTCATGACTCAGAGAGTTGACTGGGCATCGAGCGGGGCTTTGACTTGCCCAGGGTCACACACGCAGCGTAGGTCAGGGGCTAGACTGGAACTTTGGTCTTCCTGACTTTCAGGCCAGCTCTCTTTTGCATACGCTACCACTGTACCTTCCTGGTATCCAGCAGGTGTTTCATAAATGTTCATTGGATTGACCTGAATTATCTATGAACCTTCTCAGGTCCATGGTGATAACCAGACTAATAGCATCACTGTTATTATTTATGTTCTAAGGAACTTTGTACTTTTCCAAGGATTTTCACCTACACTTCCTCAGTTGATACTTAGAACAGACAATTGAGGTAATAATAATAATAGCCAGCATTGTCCAACAGTCTACAGATTGTCATGTTCAAATATTTGATCTTTTCAACAATCCTGACGCTTTTATTATCTCAATTTTACAATGGAAAGAAATGAGTGCAGGAGAAGTTAAGTGACTAGCCCAGGGCCACGCAGCTAGCAAATACCAGACCATTCAACATACATGTCTTGAGCACCTACTGTGCGCCCAGCCCTGGGCATGGTTTAGATAAAGCAAGGCTCCTGCCCACATGGACCCCACACTCTCACAGGGGGACAAGATAACCCTAAGACCAAGCACTCCATGATAGCTGCATTGGAGAAATACAGACAAAGTGACATCAGGTCTGAAGGGGCTCATCTTCCTCATCTCCCTCTCAGGAGATCAAAGTAGACAGCCTGGAGGAGGAAGCATGTGAATGGGACTTTTAAAAGTGGGCATGAATTCCAAAGGCAAAAGGGAAGGAAAGCGGCCCCAAGTCCAGAGATCAGCTTGAGTCAAGACCTGGCAGTGGGAGAATAAAATAAAAGATATCAGTAGGTCAACAAGCACCTACTATGTGCCAGGCCCTGTGCTAAGTGCTGAGAATACAAAGAAAGACAGAGACAGTCCCTGCTCTCTAGTGGAGGAGGTAACATGCAAACAACGATGTACAGGGTCGGGCTGCCTGACTTCTAATGGAGAACTCGGTCCATCAGGGTCCCTTGAATTGGGGCAGGGGCAGAGGCATCGTGCATCTCTGCCATTGACAGAGTCCAGAGAAGCGTTTCTGGAGGGACAGCCTGCCCGTTCCATTTGGTCAGCTCTGCTCATCTGCCTGAACGGCACGTCACACCGGGGAGGCGCGGCCCGGATGGGTGTGTCCCCTCTCTCTGCTCCCCCCCCCACACACACAGCAGGTTCAGTTTTGGGAAGCAGACCATGGAGCTGATTAAGCACCTTTCCTCACCCTTAGCACCATGGAAACCACAAACCAACTCCTCCAAAGCAAATCTGGGAGGTTCACAGATGATCCATGGGACGTTTCTTTTTGAAGTCGTCTTCCCTTCCCCTACACACGTATACTTTAAAGCACTGAAAATCTGGTGAGGAGGAGGAGCGGGGATGTCATGAAATAGCAGACGTACAGTCCCAGCTCTGGGGTGAGAGGATCTGAATTTACATCATGCCTCAGATGCTCGGTTCTTGTGTAACCTCGGGCAAGTCACTGAAGCTCTCTGGGCCTCCCTCATTTCTTTCCTCCGTAAAGCGTGGGCCTTGAATCTGACGGCCTCTGAGGGCTCTTCCAGCTCAAGGTCCGTGCTCCTGGGGTTCTATCCTCTCTCATATTGGCTTGATACGATGATGCTGAGAATCGAGTGCGTCTCCGGTAGCCCTGGGAATAGTTCTTTGTGCATAGGGTTTTTTGTTTGTTTTTTGTTTTTTGGCATCATACAACAGCCTTTAAACATTTATATCTGCACATACATATGTCTTGAGACCATTGTTATTTGACAAAACGAGGCATCAATTCAGCAGAAGCACCAGCTGCCTGGCCAACTTGTTTTTAAAAGGCCCTGGGCTTCTCTACCTCCTGAACAGAAAACCCCTTTGAAAACATCCAAGGCAGGAAAGCGGGAGGGTTCAAGGTACAGTGGAGCCCAGGCCAATTTCCCTTGCACAGAAGAGCTCCGAAGGAAACTTGATTGAGGTATTCAGAGCCTTGAAAGGCCTGGGGAAAACACCAGCCCTTCTTTTCATCTCGTTCCAAAATGTGAAAAATGAATGGATATTCAGAGCAAAAGAAGAAGCCACACTGAGGATTCTCTCTCACTCTTTCTTTCTTCATTTTTTTCAAATTAGAAAGCAAAACCTTTACCGAGCACATGGGAGATTCGTATGCCTCACTGCCAGAGGAAGTAGGTGCAGACACAGAGCGGTTCAGAGCGGAAGGTGGGCTTCCCTTGGCAGCCGAAAGGGCACTCAACTTAGGACGCAACTTAGCAGATATGGAGGGGGCCTCAGAGGTCCTCTCTCCTTAGAGATGAGGAAACTGAGGACCTGCCTTGGCCAGTGTCATACTGGTGAGAAAGAAACAGTCCGGATTTGAACTCAGGTCACATGATTCTGGGTTTTTTTTTTTTCTTTTAGCAAGGCAACTGGGATTGCCCAGGGTCACACAGCTAGCGATTCTGACTGTAGGACTCTCTCCACTGTGCCATAATGCCTTCTCTTGACTGCCGCGGTGTGCTAAGCTGCCAAGGATCCTTGCATGACTCAGTCAGGGCCCTGGCTGCAGCAGGGCATCCTCCCAACCTCCCTGATGGAAACACCAGCCCACTCCCCTCTCAGCCCCCGCAGGCTATCCCCTGCCAAGTCCTCTTCTTTCCCTTTCCAACATCTTTTCTCAAGTCCCGACAGTTCTGCTCTTGCAACATCTCTCTAATACGTCCCCTTCTCTCCTCCCGATGCTGTCCCCCCCCCCCTGCCGACCCCCCTCCCCCTCACAACTGGTCTACCGTCTGCCTGCCTCAGGTCTTTCCCCACCCCAGTTCATCCTCCATTCAGCCACTAATGTGATTTTCCTAAAGCACAGGTCTGACCATGTCGCCCCCTGCCCCATAAGCTCCAGTGACTCCTGATGGCTTCCAGGAGCAAATAAAAAACCCTCTTGTTGGCTCCTGAAGTCCTTTATAGCCTGGCCCCCTCCTCCCTTTCCAGTCTTATTCCCCTTGTCGCACTCTGAGCTAGTGACCACTTCCTGGTTGTTCATCGTGTGAGATCCTCCATATCCCGAGGACACATTTTCAGCAGCTCTCCTCCATCTCTGGAATGCCTCCTTCTCTATCTCTCTCCTGGCTTCCCTGATGTTCTTTAAGTGTCAGCTAATATCCCACTTTGAGCTTTTCCCAGGTCTGCTCCATGTTGGTGCTTTCCCATCTACGCTTACCGCCATCTTATCCTGTCTTCTCTTGTTAGGATATTATCTCCCCCGTTAGACTGTAAGCTTCTTGAGGGCAGAGATTGTAACCCTGGTGCTCAGCACAGAGCCTAGCACATGGCAGGCATTAATCAATGCTTCTTTTCTTGCCTTGCCTTGCCTTGCCTTGCCTTCGAGGTCCCATCCTCAAAAGGGGGCCAGTAACTCTACCTTGCCTAGACAAGGTAATGTGCAAGTCCCACCTTGATAACTCAGCCATTCATTCAGTTACAGCCTTTGAAGGGAAAATTCGGATCACTGGGTTTAGATCTGGAAGGGGCTTTAGAGGTCATCTCATCCAACTCTTTGATATTCCCGGAGTTCCGGGGCCGGAGGGAAGTGCCCACAGTCATGTAGATGGTGAATCCAGAGGTGGGGTTTGATTCGGCTTCTCTTTGGATCCAGTTATATGTTGATGGTCCTCCCAAACCATCAGGTCCCCTCTTAGCACCCTTGAGACAAGCAGTAATTGATTAGCCTCTTCTTTAAAATCTCCAAGATAAGCGGGTTCCACTTTGAGACAGGTCGAATTGTTAAGAAATTTTGACTTCTACCATCAACATCTGACTGTGGGTTCAATCAATTCTTTCTAGTTTCCCCTCCCCACCTCGTGATCGTCCTGGGGCCAAACAAGTCTGATTTCTCCTCATGGTGACGGCTTTCAAATTTCTGACATCCCCATGACATCCCCTCTGGGACTGCTCCAGGATAAGCTTCTCCATCCTTTACGCCAGTCCCCATGTGGTCCAAATGTGCGGCCCTTCCCCATTCTGGTTACCCTCCTCTGGGGTGTTTCCAGCTTATTAACATCCTTCCTAAAATGTGGCAACCAGAAGTGAACATATTACTCCCAGTGTGGACTGGTGAGGGCACAGCTCAGCAGAGCTAGCCCCTTTCTAGCCCTGGGAGCCGTTGTCTCTGAATGGAGCCTCAGATCTCGTTAGCTACCATGGTCATGTTACTCTGGACTCAGATTCCTCCGGGTCTTTTTCAGATAGTTAGCTAGGCTCCAATGTCACCTCCCTCATACCTGCTGGCATCTGTCCCCCCAAGTTATCTTGTGTGTATTCTGTCCAGATTCTGTAAGTATCTGTATGTGTACATGAGATAGTAAGTTCTATAAAAACTCTGCGTTATATCCTCCTTTGGGTCACTAGGACCTAACACAACTCAGAGCTCCGCCTCCTTCCCCATTCCCACCTGGGCTTCTCAAGACCAAAAATGCAGTGAGGTCAGAGTTCTAACATTTCTCTGGGGAGATGCAGCAGGGAAGGGGGAAAAGAACTGGATTGGGAGATGGAACAGAATGGAAGCTCCCTGAGGGGGGGACTCTTTTTGTTGCCCGTCTATCCCCGGTACTTAGCACAGGGCATGCACAGAACAGACATCGGCTGAAGGCTCTCCTGGCCAATGGGTTGGTTGAGAAGCTGTTGTCCGGTCATGTCTCCCCCATCTGGCACTTCTGAAGTTGATTTTTGTAACCCAAGTAAAGAGCTTCCACTTTATCCTGATTACTTTTCATTACACGCAGGGTGGCCCAATGTTCTAGCCTTCCAAGCGTTTGTGAAGCCATTGTGTTTGTTGGCACCCCACCCCCAGTTCGTGTAATCTGCACATCACCTGTGTCTTTAGGCAAATCCAAGGGGGCTTGCCCTGCACGGCAGCACCCTGCTTCCCAGGGTTCCCCCTACCACACTGGGGGGAGGGGCAGGCATCCACTCCTTTGAGTGGATCAGGCTGTGGATTTGAAGCTGGTGGGACTGTGACATCTCCCTCTTTGCTAACCCTAACCCTAATTGCCTCTGTTCCTCACATATGCCCCCGCATCTTTCATCTCCATGTCTTTGCACTGGCGGTCCCCCATGTCTGGAATGTCCTCCCTGATCGCCGCTGTCTAAAATGGAGTCCTGCTCTTCCTTAGAGAGGTAGCTCTTCTGCAGGAAACTTGGTTCGGTCCCCCCAAAATGGCAGCACCTTCCCCCTCCAAGTGCCTTGGGTCTACTTTGTCATTTGGATTTAATAGCTTTATAGTCATGATACATGTGTTTTTATAAGTCTTTGTGGCCTCCCCTGTTAGAAAATAATACCTTTGCCGGTAGAGATGGTACCATTCTTTTTGCTTAATCCCAGTGCCTAGCGCTGTGCCTGGCCTATAGTCATTGACTAATAGATTCTTGTTGATTGATTGACAAATGAAAAGTACTTTGTGAGTCTTAAAGTTCACCTAAATATTTGTTGTTGTTGTTGTTGTTGTTATTACTATTGTTATTAGGAGGAAGAGGAAGAGAAAAAGAAAAGATAGGGAAGGGAAGAAAATAAATACTATGTGGACAAAAGGAAAGGACCCATCAGCAAGCATTTATTAAGTACCTGCTATGTGCCAGGCACTGCTGGGCATTGGGGGAACAAGTACAAAGAATGAAGCCATCCCTGCTTTCAAGGAGCTTATATTCTAATGGGGGAGACAAGTATGGGGGGTGGGGAGGAGGGTAATGGCAGGTTATCTCCAAGTGGTTCAAGCATCTTGTGCTGGTTTTGAGGCATGAGGGAAGGAGCAAGGGAGTGCCCCCCAAGAGGCAGCTGGAGAGTGTACTCAAAAGACAGAATGATGGGTTACATGCCCAGTGGAGAGTGGTCAAGTAGGGCACCATGTTCAGAATCAAAAGAACTCCATTTCTATGGGACCTTGGGCAAATCAAGCTTTGTGACTCAATTTCTTTAGCTGTAAAATGAGGGAGTTGGTCTCAATGCCCTCCAATGCTTCTTCTAGTTCTAAATCTAGGACGTGGTCCAGGATCTTCTTTCCACTAAATAGTCAGCTAAACCTGGTCAGATCATTCAGCTTTTCTTAGGGTGCAGTTGGTGGTGGAGCAGATGGAGCCCTGGGCCTGGAGGTAGGAAGACCCAAGCTCGAATGCGGCCTCAAACACTTACTGGACGGACAACCCTGGACAAATCACTTCACCCCTATTTTCCTAATCTGTGAAATGTAGTTAATAACAGCACCTGCTTCGCTGGGTCCTCGTAAGAATCTAATGAGATCACATGTGTAAATATGAGTCATTAGGGGTCCCAGGGTTTCTTGGAAATTCCAAAGTTCTTATGAGTAACTTTTGGACCCACGATATAGTCAATTGCACACATGCAAAGCTATTTTTAAGTCAGAGAAATTTGGAAAAATCCACTAAATGAAAAGCAGAGAGGAGTAGTGCCAAAAGAGCTGAGACTTTGAGCAGGAAGCTCCGGGTTCAAGTTGAGCTTCAGCCACACTGTGACTTTGGGCAAATTCCTTCACTTCTCAAGGCCCGAGGCAGTTCTCATGAGGATAGAGGTTGTAAAGAAGGGCCAACTCTGCCCTGGGCCAGAGAAGCCCATGATAAAACTCTGACACCCAGAGAATCGCTGCTTGGTCATGGATTTTTGTTCTATAATTTAATGTTAGTTCTCTCCATTCCATTGGGGCGACCCATGAACTACTCTAGAGGTGTTGGGGGGAGTGGTAAGGAAGAGGGGGAGAGTCACGGCCCTCAGAAGATTTCCTCTCCTAGAAAACCGATGCATCTTGCAGGGCCAGTTATGGTGAAAGACACGGTCCAACGAGTTTGGGCTTGTTCATCACTTGTCAGTGAAATTACTCTTCACTAAATGTGGGACTGAACGAGGCTCTCTGAAAGCAGACCCTCAGTCAACATCCATCGACTGAAAGAAGTTCTGGGATTTTGTTCTTTTTTCCTCTTTAAAGACCAGGTAGAGGTATCAAAATTTAAGTTAACTCGTTGGGCCACCAGTCACCCCCAAAACTTAATCACATCCTTAAAGAGAAAACTTGAACATCTAAAGAAATACTTTGATAGCTAAAATATATATTTGACTTTGGCTTTAGTCACTAAGAGCTCCCAATTCCTTTTCTGCTTTCTTGTTGGAAATGCTCCAGGCAGAGGCAATTATTAGAAGACCCACCTCCACCCCCATCCCACACACAGAGAAAATGACTCCGATATTTTTGTGGTTCATTTTTGCCCTATCAGCAGCAGCTTGTATCGCAAGCAAACAAAGACAAAAAAACAAAAACAAACAAAAACGAACACAAAAACCAAAAGCAGTCATCCGTGGTCACAAATCGCTCCGAGCTCAAGTGACCACAGAAGTATGGCGCGCGAGCCTCGCTGCCGGCTTCCCTCAGCCGCCTTGGCTCTGCGGGCAGCATCGATGGCTGTGGCAGCTGACTCTGCTGCCTCCCAGTCTCAGGACCAGGACAGCGGCCACGGTCACATCACGGAGGCAGCCACGTTAGGCCTTCAATTCCATTGCTGCTATGCCTCTTGGGCCTTTTATTCCTTCCTCTCTTCACCTTGGAGTAACACTTGCTTCCTCTTTCATTTATATTCGGGCAGACAATCCGCACTACCCTGGCCCGAAGTCAACCAGAAATGTCTGGCTCCCAGCAGTCCCGGGGGAAACGTCAGCCCAAGACAATGGGGCTCCACCCAACAGACTTGCTTCTTGTGTCATATGTGACCGAGGGTGGGGTTTGGCCTTAAAGTGTAGTGTAACCCAGGCAAAGAAGTGGGAACAACTCTCTGACTATTGAGTATTAAGCTCAAACAAGGTTATCACTGTGCCCCGGTTGGCACGACCACAGAAGAATAGAGCCCAGCGTGGCAGCCGCTTCTGGTTTCACCAGTGCCCGCCATTTTAATGGAATGTGAAGGGCAGGACAGTGTTTTCCTGGTTTAGCTGTACTGCGCTCCAGGTGGCCGGCCATGGAGAGAAGGCAGAGTCAGAGCTGGACCCTGGCTAGCCTCGGGGCTGGCGGCCCAGGTCAGTGCCCAGGAATCACCGAGCTTAAATACTGTGCTAGTGAGCACTGGTCTAGGAATGTCATTGGGACAGAACGAGGAGATGAACACTATCCACCTGAAGCCAGAAACATTTGAAACAGAATTTCAAACTGAAAGCAGTTTTACTGGCACCCAGATCAGCCCCTTCATGTTGTGGATAAGGAGACTGAGGTCACACAGGCAGTAGGTAGGTGGGGGCTGCTAGCTAGCTAGAGCACTGGGCCTGGAGTCGAGAAGACCTGAATTCAAATCTAGTCTCAGACATTTACTAGCTGTGTGACCCTGGGCAAGTCACTGAATTTCTGTCTGCCTCATTTCCCTCAGCTGTAAAATGGGGAGGATGTGAGCATCAAATGAGATATTTGTAAAGAGTTTTGTAAACCTTAAAGCACCATCTAATCGCCAAGTATTTTCATTATCATTGTGTTTAGCCAAGTCGGGATTTGAATCCAGGCCCTTGGACTCGACATTCACTCTGCTTTCATCCTACCATGATGAATCTCTCCTAGCCGAGACTGCATGGTCCAGACGCATGGCCAGAGCTAAATCCAGGATGAGCCCAGCTGCCCAAAGGGTCGGTGGAAGCCCCAGAATGCTAAGCACAAAGGGCAGTAGGTTCAGACTGATGGGCTCAAGGCACTTGACATTATCACAAGAAATCTGGTATAATAACCAAGGGTGCTGGATTTTGAGTTGAAAGACCCAAGTTCAAATACCAGCTCCTCTAAGCAGCTGAGAGGCTGTGGATAATCCACCCTATCCCTCTGTACCTCACTGTGTTCGGGGCAAAATGAGAAGCCTGGAGAAGATTGTGAAGATCCCTTAGAGCTTTAATCCCATGCCACACCCATGTGGGAGGCTCAGGTGTGAGCCCTCTAGGGCCTGGTCAGGAAATCCCTGCATCTTACTGGGTTCCATCCAAACGCCTGGAAACAGCCCAAGGTGATGGGGCTCTGTAGGCCCCATCTCTAGCGGCTTTAGAGAGCATTCATTAACGTGGCCCTTGTCCACTCTCCAGCCTTTCCTTTTGGCTCATCTTGTCTCGTCCGTCCCCAAGATGGCCTCTTCTCTTTCCCTGGAGTCCTGTTTGCTGTAGAAGCTTCTGGAGGAAGAACGTCATGAAATGATATTCTGTCTCTCTAAACTGTGTTGCAGGGGTCTTCTCCAATCTGCCCCCATCCCACCCTCCCCTTTCCCATCATTAGCGCTCCCCGACTCTTGGAATTACTTTTTATTCATCTGTAGCTCCATTTTCTTTACCTTCATTTATCTACAGGCTGTAGCCCCTGGATGGAACGTCAGTTCTTGGGGGGCGGAGTCCACTTTGTTTCCATCTCTGTATCCTAGAACCTGTCACGGTGCCTGGAACATAACAGGTACTTTCTAAAGACTTGCTTAATTGAATGAAAGCAGACCTCTTCACCAGCATAGCCTTCTCCAGGGAAGGTGGCTCAGGAGCTACTACCAAGACCGTGAGAGAACTGACCAAGGAGCTGGCTCCCTGCAAGAGGCAAGAATAAGTAGACGTTTGTCAGAAGCACCCATCTCTGTGCCATGACCAAGGAGCCGGCTGGTCTACCTTTTAGCTGGGGAGGTAAAAGCTTGCTAAGAATGACTCTGCACTCTCCTATTTACCGGGGAGAACGGGCTGTTACTCCTTCACAAGGTCCAGAAGGATTTCAATACAAAAGCAATGAAGAACAGGGTCTGAAGAATGTGGGAAGGATTCTGGCCAGTTCCAAAAGGCTGGATGGGGGAAGAATGTTACCCAGAGTGGACAGAGAAGAAGGGCCACTGGACACTGAGTGAAGCAACTAACATGGCCAGCTTTCCTGGAGGGGGAGGGAGTGGGTCACTCTGAACGGGAAGAAGCCACCTTCCTCTAAGGAAGGGTGATGTGGAGCCCTGCTGGCTAGAGGAGAAAGAAGAGACAAGGATGGGCTAGGCAGGCGGTGACGCCCGGCTCAGAGGGGTTGGGCAATTCTGCGCTGACCTGACAATAACAATGAAGATGGCTGCAGCACGGGACAGAGGAGAGAGAAGGGCCCCATCTGGTGATTCATGAGACCACAAGGGATATGGCCAGAAGAAAGCCGGGGAATACTCCCGAGGATTAAAGAATCTGAGGAAAGGAGCAAAAGCCTTTAGGAGGCCAGATGGTGTTTTCATCATTGCAGCTGAAGGAATTTCGGAAGAGAAAGACGATTTGATTGGGATTGGGGTTAGGAAGGCAATGGAAGTCAATCATTCTTCAGCTCATGCCACCACCTACTGGCCACTCCCCTGCCCTCCAGGGCACACCATCAATCAGAGCTCCACTCACCCTTTGAGTAAGCAGTTTAACTGAATTGGATTTAATAGAATCCAAAGCATTAAATGCATGGGAAAGTGAATGGAAATTCCATTTGATCCCCAGACTCAGCCCTTCCCAAAGGCAGAAACTACTGTGGTCTGGAGTTCGTTTCACACTCTCTATCTTTCTATTTCTCTGTGAAAAAAGGAAAAATAAATGCATGTCTTCTTCCTGGCCTGGGTTTTTACTTATCCTAGGGCTCAGAGAACACTCCTTTCACAGTCAGAGCTCAGATCGCACACGAGAGAAACCAGGCAAAAGAACCATGTTTTCCCAAAGAACTGTGCTATCCACAGAGCCCAAGAGCAGCCCACCACAAGCACTGATTAAGTACCTAGTCTGTACCAAGCACTGGGCTAAGCTCTGAGGATACAAGAACAAGGAATGAGGTCGTCGGTCTTGGAAAGGAGGATGTGCTCTAATGTGGAGACCACCGGCACAGAGGGAAGAAGGGCCAGCATATAAGGAGATACACACACACATATAGAAAGATATACACGTATATGTATACATACATATATACACATACAGACGTACACATGTACATGTATATGCACAGATAGATAGATAGATAGAAAGTGCAGTGGATAGAGTGCCAGGCCGGGAGTCAGAAAGACTCATCTTCCTGAGGTCAAATCTGGCCTCAGACACTTACTAGCTGTGTGACCCTGGCAAAGTCACTTAACCCTGTCTGCCTCAATTTCCTCTTCTATAAAATGAAGTGGAGAAGAAAATGGCAAATCACTCCAGTATCTTTTCTAAGAAAACCCCCCAAATGGGGTCGTGAAGAGTCAGACACAACTGAAAAATGACCGAACAACAACATACGCACATATGATAGATACATAGATTAACAATTTATTTTTATCTGCGTATATTTATATGTGTGTATGTGTGCATGCATGTATAGAAGTATGTGTGCACATATGTACATATGTATGTATAATGAATAAAAACAAGGTGACCTGTGGTGGGAGGATATGTTGTAAGGGGGAATCTTATCACACTGGGAGTATCTATACAGGGTTCTGAGAAGTCCCTGTGTGGAAACTCCTTTGCCCGATGGAGTTGGGCTCCTCATTTGTACCTCATCATTTTAGAAGGGACATCAAGGGAGGAAGTGACATGCCAGACACCTGGTATGTCAAAGGCAGGACTTGGGATCGTAGGTTTAGAACTGGAAGAGACTGCAGATGAGGAAACTGAGGCCCAGAGAGGTGGCGACTTGCCCAGAGTGTCCTAGGATTTGGTGTCAGAGGAACAAATCCAACCCTCTTTTCTACCAGAGTGCTCCAGCCTTCCTGAGTCCATGGCCTGTGCCCTATCCATTAGGCTACATTGCCTCTTCTGAAAACGGAGCACCCATTTTCCAGATTGGGCTGAACTTTTTCTTTTCTTTTTGTTTGCAAATTGGATCTGAGTCAGGATAAAAAGGCCTGAGCTTCCAGAGCTGGGCGATGGGGCTGTTGCTTCACATACCTTGAATTATTGCCGTCTCCTTCTCTTCCAGATGTCTCTGTACGCAGCTTTAAGAAACATCCAGCTCTTAGGAACAGACTCCTCTGTGTGTGTATGTGGGTCTAGTTGTGTGTGGGGGTGTGAGTGTATGGTGGTGAGTGTGCGGGTGTGCACAGACTTTAGTTCTGCCCCTCCCCCAATGCACGTTGGGTTCTCTGTTCCTCCACTCCAAGCCTCTGTGTCCCTATAATAGAAAAAGCAGGCCTGGCTCCTGGTCCAATTACTGCTCTCCATATCCTCAGAGGGGTTTGTGGATTTCCACTTTGCCGGGAATTAGCTATGCAAGGCCAGATATTGTCAATGAGAGCTGCCTGCCCTATTCCCCACACAATATCCTGGAAATTTACCCCAGAACAGGAAAGCTCAGTCTCTCACCGGGTCTGGTCTTTCCCTGGTCTCTGTGTGGTGTGTGAGGCGTGGGAGGCTCTCGGTGTAGACGAGGGGCTGGCTGGGAGCGCGGAGGGGGTCCGAGGGGGAGGGGTGGCTGCTTGTTTGTTTATTCCTCTGGCCTCTCCCCAAGTTCTCATCCCCTGCCTCAGCCCCAGGAGAGCCGTGGTACCCTGGAAAGCCGCAGGGAGTAGATTTCTCTTCCAGTGAAGGGCTCTCACTGCTCATCAGCCAAGCCCCATCTTGTAGGACACTGGGTGCGCCCTCCTCCACAAGGCTGACCCACACGAGGACCAGTCTGGTGGCTGTTCTTCCGCATCCACCAGGAACCTTGTTTTCCGCAACAGAAACTCTGCCTTGTTGTGCGATTTTCCAGGCAGGCAGTGCTCGGTTCCCCTTCCCGTGGCTTCCTCCTTTATGGAGTGACCAGTGGCCTGGGTTCCCTCGATGTCTGCCCTGTTTCTTTTCCCATTTCCTGAGGCCGCTGGGCAGGACTCTTTGCCTTTACCATGCCCCTCATCTCCAGGGTAAACAAGCGCTCTGAGTCTTGGCAGCTGCGGCTTTGAGAATCCGGCTGACCCCCATGGCCTTGGCAGCCCCCTCACTGTGGACACTTCTCCGTCTCTGCCATCCTCTGTTCATTCTGTGCCTGGATGACCCGCTCCCATCATGGTGTTTCTGAGCTGAGACCGGCAGAACAGCTAAGGCAATTAGGATCTCTGTTGGAGCAGGAATTAGTGTGGGGAGGAGCAGCGGGGGCCTGAGCTGAGCTTCATGGAGGCAGGTAAAGTCTTCACTGATTCCAGAGGCTTTAAAACTAGAAGAGAGCTTAGATCCCATCTGGCTCGATGCTCTCATCTTACAGATGAGGAAACTGAGGCCAGGGAAGAAAAGTGACTTGCCCAAAATCACATGGGTAGTACATTCTATGCTGAAAGGATCATCTGAGTCAATCCTTGGATTTTGTAGATGAGGAAGATGAGCCCCAGAGAGGGGGAGGGACTTCTCCCAATTCACACCAGTATCAGATAGTGAACTGGAAAGTGAACCCAAGTCTTCTGATGCCAAATCTCTTTCCATTCCGTGTGGCCAAAAAGACGGTTATGATTAGATCAGTTGAAAAGCGAGGAATCTCCCAACTGGGTGTGCTTTGTAACAAAGGAGGAAGGATTCTGTGGCTTTCTCCTTCCCAGCATGCTGTATGGAGTCCCTGCAGAAAATGGAGTTGGGGGGCCTGGAGAGAAGCTGCCCAGGCTGAGCAGGGCAGGTCCTCTGAATCACTGGAGGGAGAGTCTTGCCCATGAGTTCACAGACCCATTGGGTGGAAGCTGCTTGGCTGGCTCCCAACCAATTTTTTTTAAACTTTCATTTCCTAGCAATATCTGTTCTCAAAAAGGAAGCACTCTAATTAGAGAGGTTACAGCTAGACTACCAAAACCTAATCACATTTCAATACTTTAATGAAGACTTGGTCTTCTCCATGTGGTCTACATGGCAACCCCTTCCCATGGTCCCATCTTGTATAATCCTTGTCCAAGTACTTCCATGAATCCTTTCCCAACCCGCCCCTCCCAAAGGGGACATGCCAGAGGACTCCCCCTTCTGGTTCTCTTAGTGTCTCAGGGAAACCATTCCAGCCACTGAGCTACCCATCCTTCTAGTATTTCTCACTCAAGAGAGACAATCAACCTACTTTCTTTTTTCTGATCATATCTTTTCCTCATGAGCTATTTTGTGCTACTCTGTGGTCATAATTATGGTCAAGTTAATTTCTTCATGGCCCAAGTCTTCACTTTGCCTTTCTCATTGATATGGACACTGTCCCCGCTCCAACAGTGTGGATGCTGTGCTATCAGCACCTCCTCCTCTGTTTCCCATAGATCCCCGACAGAGGGTCCATCACTATGTTGGAGGCCTTCTTCTATGGTGGGGTTCTTCACCTGGGGACTCCAAACTTCTTTTTTAAGAAATACCTTGGTAATTGTATTTCCACATAATTGATTTCCTTTATAATCCTATGTAATTTATCTTACAAATTTTTAAACATTGGGCTTCTTCAGACTCTCATAGGGGTCTACAACCCCCAAAAGGTTACCTGACCCAGAGTAAACTCTAGTCCTCGATAGAATGGCCCCTCATATGGGTGAGGGGTAACCTTGCTCTGCTTGGCTCAGAAGTCAGAACCAGGAGCTTTAGTAGAAGTGGCAAAGAGAAATTGAGGCTTGTTGTCAGTGAAAAAGTTTCTGACCAATGAAAAGTATCTCAAAGTGGTACAGGCTGCCTCCTCCATCCTTGGAAAGTGTTCAACTAAGGGCTGGATGAGGTATATGGCGAGGGAAACAGAAGTGAGGTATGAGGAGCCTCTGAGGTTCCCTCCAAATCTCAAATTCTATGATTGGTCAAAAGCATCAATTATGATCCTGTCTTTTTCTGTGAGACAGTGGTGCCTGCAGGGGCCATTGAGAAGCACATGTCTCTTGGCCTCCATGTTGAATTGTCCCCCAGAGGAGTGTGGTTTTAGACTTCCCATGTCTGCTTCTAATAGTTTTCTCCCCTATTTTTCCTCTTGTAGTTACAAAATCCCAGAATCATACAATTTGAGAGTTGGAAGGGGGTTCAATGCTCTCTAGTCAGCCTTAAAGGAAAGCCATATGTGTCATTACATCTCAATAAGTAGTCTTGCAGCTTCTACCTGCAGACCAATGAGGAGGGGGGACCTCCAATCCATTGAGGGAGCCCTTCTGGGCAGCTCAAATCACCTGTACATTCAGATGAGCCTGACCTCTTTGTAATTTTCACCCATTGCTCCTAGCTCTGTCCTCTGGAGCCCCTCCCCACACCAGCCCTTAAAATCCCTGAAGCTATTCCCTGCACCCTCCTTCTCCCCTGCCCACAGTCATCTCTTTTTGACAGCCACTTGTCACAATTTCTAGTGTGTGTGGCTGTAGCTCCCTGCCCATCTTTGCCCTTGTGCTGATTGTGCCCTTCTGCGGGCTTGGAAAGCAGAGATCCAACACCGTTGGAGTTGTAATGAACTGTCTGAGGACCTGCCTTGGGACAAGGGCATGAGCTTTAGAACAAGGACTCTTCCCTCCACTCTCTCCTGGTGACCTCTTAAGCTCACTTGCACAGACCTCTCCCATGCTAAGCAGTTAACTCCTAGGCTGAGTTGTGGGCACAGAAGGAGATGGCACAGTTTAGGAAGACGTCCATCTCCAGGGGTTTTAAGTGTGTTTTGTTTGGCTTTTAAGATTAAAAAAATTATTGACATCCTCCCTCTTCCTGACAATTGTCCCCTAAAACAAGAAAGAAAGAAGAGAAAAGAAAAAAAAAAAAGCTCAGCAAAACTAACCAACGTATCACACAACAACAATGGAGTCTGCCAGCACATGTACACGTGATCCACACCCATAGTTCTCCCCCTCTGCAATGAGGGAGGAGATCACTCTCTGTTTTGAACCTATTTCCACCGTTACAGCTATGCCATATTCAGCTCCATGGTTTGGGGCTTTCTTGTTGTCATTATTTTTGTTCCTTTCATCAAATGGTTTATGTTTTTAAAATAAAGGTTGGGACTTAAGAAAATTAACCCTTAAGTATAACCCAAATTCAGTATCTAGAGGAGCCCAGAATAGTAGCTGGCATTTACATGGCCATTAAGGTTTACTAATAGCTAACATCAGGGGCAGCTTGGTGGTGCAGTGGATAGAGCTCTGACTTTGGAGTCAGGAGGACCTGAGTTCAAATCTGGCCTCAGACATAACACTTATTAGCTATGTGACTCTGGACGAGTCACTTAACCCTAATTACCTCACCAAAAAGCAAACAAACTAACAGCTAACATGGTTGTAGTACTCTGAGGTTTTCAAAGCCCTTTCACTCCCACTTTGTCAGCTGAGCCTTCCAGCAGCCCTGGGGGTGAACACTGCAGGTATTTTGATAGAGGCATTGTGCATTTGGAGACTGGAGAACCCCAGGCTCAAACGCAGCAGGTAATACTTTGTCTGTGTCACTTTGTGAGCATTCCTCAGCCCTCCTGAGCCTGTCTGCTTTCTCATCCAATGAGACCAGACCACACAACTGGCAAGTGGTCATTGAGGCCAAGAGAAATGGCTGGCCTAAGGTTTCACAGGTCAGAAGACACTAGTCCAAAGATGGAAATGGACTTTACAGACTTTGGGGGGAGCTATATACATACCAGCTATAATTATCCCCATTTTATAGATGAGGAAACTGAGACTCAGAAAGGCTAACAGATTTCCTGTGATTTTCCACAGGAAAGTTAAGAGTTGGGGACAGGATTCAAACCCAGGTGTTTCCTGATTCTTGGGAGCTCTCTGTGGAATACCTACTCTCTCTGATGTATGGTACAAGCGAAACCTAAAGCCCAAACAAGACATGAGGAGTTCTGTGGACTTAACATGTTCATGATATTTCTTAAAAAATGAATTTTGCTAACTACTCTTCCCAAGCATTTGGCAAGATTCGGACCCAATCTGCCAGGAAATCATCTGCCATCTTAAGGCCTTCTGTGTAGGTGTAAAGAAAGCGGCAGAGAAAACAGTCCCTCCCTCTCCCCCCTCCCCAGACACCTCTCCCCTCCAGAGTTTATGTGTTTAAGCTCTGAGGTTCACCCCGTGTCTTCACAGTCAAATCGATGGCTTCACCTCCATTATCCCATTGGAGCATTGTCGCTCTACCTTCTGTCCCGACAGAATTTCAGAGAAAGTTGGACAATGTATGGGGAAATGGGTTGGGGGCCAGAGAGCTGCCTTATGCCCCGATATCCCTGGCATCGGAGCCGGGGTGCCTGGCACCCAGCTCTGGGACATCTGGGTAGCGCCATTAGAATTCAATGTACAAGACAAGGGGGCTCCTTCAGTTTTTTTTTTAGCATGACTTTCATTTTGTTTTTGGTAGAAACAAAAGCATTTTCTGGAAGCACCATGATGCAACGAGGAGAGCGGTGTGTGGCTTTATCTGCGTCCCCAGTGGGACCAGCCCCCATAATTGAGTTCGCTCCTGACGCTCCCGTCTCTCCAAAAGATGATTATCAGTCTAACAAGTCTCTGGGATCTCAAGAAAGCCAGCCACAGCCCTTTCTGAAATCCCCAGCCCCCTTACCTGAGTATCTCTGTCCCCTAAAAGCTCTGCCTCCCTCTGCACATGAAGAGATTGAGGTGCCAATAAAAAACCATGTTCCCCAAGGTAAGCAGCCGAGAAGGTAGGCGGTAGAATACTCCTGTCCATAACGCTCATATTAAGAGGTAAACAAGAATTCCTGCCCCATTGAGGGCCGGGCAGTCTACCTAGCTTGGGTGTCACCGGGACAACCCGGGAAAGGGCTCAGCCCTGAGCCGCTGCCCCCGCGCAGGTAATGCAGACCAAGGAAGCCAAGGAGGCTTCGCTGAGGCTTAGGAAGCAGGAGGGGTGGGTGAGGTCCTCCGGCGCTCCAAGTCCCAAAGGTCTGGGGACCAGGGATGCAGCCCAAGAAGGCCCTGCAGTCAGTGAGCTCACCAGCGTTTATTCAGCATTGACTATGTGCCAAGCGCTGTGCTGAGCACTGGGGACACAGACAGAGGCACACGCTCAGTCCCTGCCCTGGCTAAAGGTGGAGGCGGGTGGGGCAACAACCTGCCAACACTTAGGTACGAATAGTATATGTGCAGAATAGATGGAAAGGAACCTCGGAGGGAGGGGGACAGCTGCAAAAGGTCGCCTGAAGTGACCAGGGGCCACGAAGCTTCACAGAGCCTCAACACAGCATTTAAACTACATGTTAAATTCTCTCTCTCTGTGTCTTTCTTCCCCCCAGTCTCATTCCCTCTCTCCCTCTAACTCCTCCCTCTCCCTCTCTCTCTTCCTCTCTGTCTCCCTCTTGCTCTCTCTCTTTTCCCCTCTTTTTTCTCTTCCTTTTTCTTCCTCTCCCTTTTTCTTTTCTCTCCCTCTTCCTCTCTCTCACCCTCTTTCTCTCTCATTCTCTCCCTATCCCTGTCTCCCTCTTTTCCTTTCTTCCTCCTCTTCCTCTCCTTTCTCTCTCATTCTCTCTCTCTCTTCCTTTCTCTTCCTCTCCCTTTTTCTCTCTCATTCTCTCCCTCTCTTCCTCCCTCTTTCCCTCATCCTCCTTCTCTCTCATTATCTCACTAGCCTTCTCCATCTCTTTTTCTTTCTCTCTCTTCCTCTGCCTCTCTCTCTCTCATTCTCTTCCTTTCTCTTTTTCTCTCTCCTTCTCTCCATATCCCTCATGTCTCCTTGTGGTATAGAGGAGACCCCAGAGCCTTCAAGGCCATTCCAGAGGATCCCCAGCTCTAGCAGGTCCTACAGAGAAGGAAAGACTTCCTGTATAGGTCCAGAAATGGGCTGTGCCCATCTGAGTTCTGAGAAGCTTGGTCCCTATAGGTTTTTGGCCACGGCTACTGTCAAAAGGCCAACAACCAACTTGTGAGAAGAGCCGCTATCTTTGGCACGGAGCCTGATGAAATTCCAGATCTCCGTCAGGGCGAAGACTATAGACAGGAGACTGTGGCAAGGGTTGGGTGTTCTGGGTCGGTGCTGAGTTAGGAACTAGATTTCTCCCTTGCTTCCAGAATCCCATTTTGCGCTTTCTGGACAGTTCTTTTTTTCTACCACATGCCTGTTGCTGGGCACCCATTGTCAGGGCCTAATAAATCCTCGGGGGTGATTGATTCACTTGTCCCCTTCCTCCCCCTTTGGGCAGAGACCAGTCTCAAGCCCAGTCATAGGGTATCACTTATACTGATGCCCTGATTTCTTGAACTTTTTCCTAAAGTGATACCAGACTAGACCTCAAAAAGGTCATTAACAATACTGCAGAAGAAAGTCATTCTAATTAACCACGAAAAGTCAGTGATGATCTTGGGACAAGCTAAAGGGAGGGAGGAAGAATACGATCCCCCTTCTTTGTCTTCTGCCATTAGAGCAGCAAACAGAAGAGAGATTCGTACACTGTCCCCCACAACTGAGCTGGAATAGTTATGAAAGATGATTTGAGAATGAAGCACGGAATAGAACAATGTGTTTTTCAGAGAGAGCAAAGAGCCATTTTTAAGGCACAAATCGAGGTAGATCCCAAAAAGGTCTTATTAGCACCCCTGGAGTTGAGCTTAATGTGACCAGTGCTCCTGGGACCCAGGGCTGTGATTAGACAAGACCCTTCTGCTTGACAAGACCCATTAATGAACTGCCGGCTTGCTGCGTCTAATGGAGCTCGGGCCGGCAGCACCTCTTAGGGTGCCCTAAATGGATTTGTGCCTTTCTCTTTTAGGGGATTATAGATGCTGTGACCTGGTTGTGAAACTCCAAGAATGTCGGAGGCCCAGTGAAGAGAGGAGGATGGCCCCGGAGTCCCCAGCAGCCCCCTCAGAGCCCATGAGCCCCGAGAAGCCAGAGCCGCCCCCGGAGCAGGATACCAACCTGGAGCCAGAGATCAATGCCTTCCCTGCCCACTCCCTGACCCTGAGGGTAAAGGCTGCAGTGCCTCTTTCTCTGGGTGTGTGAGAGAGGTTTCCGGGGAAGTCCCTGAGGACCTGAGCGCTCCCCAGGCTCCTCCCCTCGCTCCTCCTTGGATGTGCTCATGCTTCTGGTAACCAATGACATGGTGGGGGGCGGGGGGAGTCTAGAGGAGCCTTCTGGACCTGAAACCTGCCATTCCATTCGTTTTGCTCAGTAGCCTATTGGACAGGGCCACACCCAGGACACCACCACCTGGAGCCTTGGATTGGGAGGTTGAGGACCTGGTCTAATGCCCAGTTCTGCCATTTTCTGGTTGCCTTGGGTAAATCATGCTTCTCTCTAGGTCCTTGAGGGCATCTGCCCCAATGATCACTGGTTTCCTCATCAGTTTTCTGACTTCTGACTCTGATGATGGAGCTGACAATTGGCAATGGGTTCATTTCAACCCCTTCCCCCAATTTTATTTCAAAGATGAGAAACCTTCGACCCAACGAGGGCAAGTAAATTGTTCAGAATCACCAAAGTACTCAATGGAGGAGCTGGAATTTGAACCCAGGACTTCTCTGGCTCCAAATCCAGCCCTCTACGACTGCACCGTCTGCCTCTTCTTGTCTGGTTGAGTAGCAAATGGGCTTCCCCTTGAAGAGATGAGGTCATTCTGTCCCCCACTATGTCCATGATACTATGCCTCCTACATGCTCCAAAGTTTCTTTTTTGCTATTAATCAGCACATTGTCTTAGGCCTCCTCCACCCACTAGAACCCAAGAGGACTGCATGCCTTCTTCCCTTCCCCACCCAACCCTCTTTGTCATACAGAATCGAGGACCACCCAGGCTGGTCCATTGTTGATGATAAATGTGCTTGAAATTAACGGGATGAGGGGCAGCTAGGTGGCACAGCGGACAGAGCACCGGCCTTGGATTCAGGAGGACCTGAGTTCAAATCTGACCTCAGACCAAACACTTGACACTTACTAGCTGTGTGACCCTGGGCAAGTCACCTAACCCCATTGCCTAACCAAAAACGAAACAAAAACAAAAAAAAAAGAAATTAATGATGTGGGAATTGGTGTTTTCCCCGCCAGCCCAGATGCAAGTCCCCATTAGACCCCACAGCCACAAGGAAAGCTCAGCTGGCCCCCCTGACAGCCACGGCCTGCATTCCCCAGCCGTGGTAAAGCTGGCAGGGGGCACTTGATCCTTGAACCACACTCTCTCACCATCCCCCTTGCTAGGCTGCGTTGCACAGACGTCTGGCCTCTCCGGCCTTTTCCCACAACAATAAAATGTTCCCTCTGTTGCCCTCAGGAAGCTCTCGAGGTCCACAAACCTCAGTTTATCTCTCGTTCACAAGAACGGCTGAGAAAACTCGAAAGCATGGCCCAGCAGAGGAAAGCCCAGCGAGGCGAAAGCCCCCGGAAGAAACCGAGCCCGCTGCCCCTCCGAACCACGAAGAAGAAGCAGTACACCATCCCTCATCCTCTCAGTGGTGAGTCTCCTCGCGCCTGCTGCACCGCCTGGCCTGGGGCTGGTTTCCAGAAAATAGAGAACGCTAGGGAGCGCAGAATCCGGTTCTGACGTTTCTGTGGGAAGCGAAGCAGGGCTTTCATTTTCACCTTTGGGAACGTGAGGTCCTGCTGCCCGGTCTCAGGACCTTGCGCACCTACTATGCGCACGTGGGCCACCCGCCCGCAGACACCTCCCTCCATGGCCAGAGCGGCAGAACAGCAACCTCCTTTCTCGGCTGCTGAGGGAAGAGGCGTGTTTGCTTCTTTGGTCCGTGGGTCGCTGCTTTAGCCAGGGAGCCTTTCTCCTCCTGTGGGTATATGTCTCAGGACCCCTCTCTCGGGCACAGGGCCCCCAAGTCTTGGGGCCAGGGACTCAACAAGAGGGCCTTCTTCCTTGTCGTAGACACTGCCATTTCTTGGTGCCTCATCTTGAGGTCCCAGCCATGGGGGCTGGCACCCTCTGATCATTGTGTACCCCTCTCCGAGGCCTACTTTCCCTCCTCAGCGCCCCCAGGGGTAGAGGCTGGACTCCCTGGTAGACAGGCCACCCTTTCCCCTGGTGCAGCAACATCTATCCCTCGTACCCCTGCCCCTTGCCCCCACACCCAGATGGAATTTGCCCTGGGTGTTGAGATTCCTGTGTTGTTTATCACTAGAACTGTTGGCTAAGGCTTCTCAACACGACAGAATGAGCCAGGAGGTCCGTGGCCTGGCGCGACCGTCTCCTCCATTTATCAGTGAGATGTCAGGCAGGGACTCTGGGGGAAAGGTATCACATGCCCATGACCCGGTGGTGGGGTTACCTTCTGCCACTCTGACTAATTTGAGGAAGGGAGTTGATTTCTATTAACTCCAAGACAGGCTTCAAGAAAAGAGGGGGACCCACGCACATACAGCGTGTCTATAATGGCATTGATATTTGGAAATTGCCTTACCTCTGTGGTGCTGGAGCATGGAAATACAGACAGATTGGGGTAATAATTGATTAAAAAAAACAAAATCTGTATTGTTAACGGTCCAGCATTGATCCGGTAGGGGGTTCCCAGGGCAGGGCTCTGTGCTGTTTACCCTTTTTATATTAAAAGTAAACAATATTGGGGGGCAGCTAGATGGCGCAGTGGATAGAGCACCAGCCCTGGAGTCAGGAGGACCTGAATTCAAATCCAGCCTCAGACACACGATACTCGCTAGCTGTGTGACTATAGGCAAGTTGCTTAACCTCAATTACCTCACAAAAAAAAGTGAACAATATTGGCTAAAATATATTGAATGAAAAGGTTTGCAAGGTTCTCAGATAAGGTGGCCCCATCCCAGCGGATCTCAACACACACTAGCATTGGGTCAGGTGAAGTTCAGTAGGGTTCAAAGTCCCCTTCAGAAGTCTGGGTTGTCCGAGACACAGTTGGACAGGAGTTTGTCTGAGAAAGGTCTCAGAGTTGTGGTGGTCTTCAACACTGGATCATGAGCTTGCTGAGGGCAGGGACCAACATTTGCCTTTCTTTTCATGTGCCTTGCACATAGTAGGTGTTAATTAAATGCTTGTTGACTGACTGAATGTGACTTCAAGCAGTATGAAGGGAGGCCTGGTTTCTAGGAATAGGTGATAGCCCTGCTGTTCAGAGTAGATCCAGACGGGCGTGTTCAGTTCTTGGCCTCGAGGGTCAAGAAGGACGCGGATCAGCGGGGGATTGACCAGAGGAGGATGTGGAGGCTGGTCAAGAGCCTGGAGCCACACCAAACGAGGTCAGTTGGAGGAACTGGGCAGAGTGAGCCTGGAGAAGACTCAGGGAGGACATGAGAAGTGCCTCCCACTGTCTAAAGGGCTGATGGAAAGAGCCCATATTGGGAGGGCCCAGTGGAGGAGAAGTGGGAAGTTAGCGAGAAGCTAATCCAGGCCTGATAGGCTGGCAGGCCCACGATGGAATGGCCTCCTCCTCCTGGGAGTCCTCAGGCCACGCCAGATGCCCATCCAGAAGCACATCCTAGGGAGCTCTCCTGGCTTGATCTCAAAGGCCACCTGGGTCCCTTCCAGGCCTGGAATTCTACGGCAGTCCCCGTTCGTCTAAGTACGTCTGTGGTGCGACTGGACAGTGTGAGATTTCTGATTCTCGTTTTCCATGTGAGAAAGCCTTAGCAGGGTCTGGGAGGTAAGAAGAGGCAGGCAGGATTTGAACCTGCTCCAGCTCCTGGGCTGCTCCCTCTGAGCTCTGGGAAGTTCACGGGTCCCTCAGAACGCTGGGCCCAGGAGGCTCTGATGAGAACAAATCAGATCTATGCCTGGGAGTCTGGGGTCCCACGCTCGGACCTCTAGCCCGCTGCATTCCCAAGAAACTATTGCGGCCCCTCTGGAGGTGAAGCCTGAGATGTGTGTGATGGGGAGAAGCCGGGGAGATAAAAGTGTCCTGACAAGCAGCCCAGCACATATTCCAAGGGTCCTTGTAGCTGGTGGCCAAGAGGAGTGTGCGCTGTAGAATAGGGCTGTGGGCTCTGCCGTGAAGAGCCCACCTTAGAAAATCAGCACCTTGCCAGTCAAAAGTGAACAGCTCCTTTCCCAGGATCCTCAGCCCCAACTAGAGTGCGGGCACACAGTTGGCATATAATTAGACTTCATTATCTGCTCTACCCGACCATGCACCCTGCATTCCAGCCCAACCCGCCTGCTGCTTCCTGCTTCCCCGTATAGGAGGTGCCATTTCCCAGGTCTTTGCTCAGGCTGTCTCCCCTCCTTTTAGAATTCTTTGTTCCCTTCAAGGTTCAGACCAAATACCGCCTGGTATGTAAGGCTTTCACTAATCCCACCTCACTAGTTCTAGAGATGGAAAATACCCTAGAGGCCATGAAGTCCAACCGATTTTGTGGATGAAGAAAATAAAGCTGAAAGAGATGAATTGACTAGATGCAACTAGGTGGCGCCATAGTGCATAGAGCACTGGGACTGGAGTCAGGAAAACCTGAGTTCAAATCCAGCCTCAGACACTACTAGCTGTGTGACCCTGGGCAAGTCACTTAACTTCTGTCTGCTTTAGTTTCCTCAACTGTACAATGGAAATAATAATGGCACCTACTTTACTAAGTGAAAATCAAATGCGATAACATTTGTAAAGTGATTAACACAGTGCTTGGCCCCTAGTAGGTGCCACAGTCCCTTCCCCCACCTAGCATAATGGCTAGAACATAGTAGGCACTTAATAAATGCTTGTTGATATGAAGTGACTTGGAGTTGAGAGGACCTGATTTTTGAATCTCGCCTCAGACACTGGCTGTATGACTTTGAGAGAATCACTCATCCTTCCTGAGGTGCTTTCCTCATCTGTAAAATGGGCATATTATGGCCTAGGAGTCAGGAGGACCTGAGTTCAAATTTGACCTCAGACACTTGACACTTACTAGCTGTGTGACTCTGGGAGACTCACTTAATCCCAATTGCCTCACAAAAATAAAAAAAAAGCAACAAATAAATAAATAAAATAAAATAAAATAAAATAAAATGGGCATGTTAATGGCCCTCTCTCATAGGATTGTTAGGAGTGTCAAATGAGATCATTTACTCTGCAAACCAGAAAGTGCAGAATGAATGTCACCGATCATCTCATCATCACCATCGTTCTAATGACTGCTCTTGCTAGAAGAGGTTGCCACGCCCTCAGGGGTGGCTTGATGAAGGCTAGAAGCCCTGGGTGCTGCAGGAAGGCAGCACAGCCCAGGTCTGCTGCTCCCCCGCGCCCCTCTCTGTGCTTCTGCTTCTGGCCCTCCATTTCGACTCTCCCCAGAATGTTTGTCTTCCGGTTGAGAGCTTGTGAACTTTCCCTGCCTGCCTATATTTTGAGGTCAGCTAAACAAGGTAACACCGGAATCCTTAACCTTGGATGAGCCCGGGAGACGGTGAGAGTGAAGGCCTCATTAAATGAACAGACAGCACCGATTTTGTCTTGGACAAGTCTGCCAACAGCAAATGCCTCCATTTTCTTTACATACTTACTTCATTGAGAGCCTGCATGCTTGAGTGACCCCTGGCCGCGGTGTCAAGGAGGCTTTGGGGCTGTTATTTGTTTGTTTAGAAAAAGAAAACATTCTTGCTTTCTCTCTGACATTACTGCAGTGATCTAACTTGGCCTGGCCGTGGCAGAGCTCCAGAGCTGGCCCGTGGAGCGCAGGGTGTGCTCAGCAAGGCAGGGAACACTGACTCTGGCGTCCATAGGGTTGTTGACCCAGAGTTCTCTCCTTTCATGGGTGAGAACAGATTTCCGGGAGGGGGCAGTTTGCCTACGGAGGTCAGAGAAGGGGATTTGAGTCCATGGTCTCTGACTCCAAATCCTAGGCTCCTTCCACTGTGCACACTGCCTGTTTATTGGAAGGATGTTCTGGCTGGCCAGTGAGGCAGACTAAAGTGAGAAAGGCTAACTTCCCATTGGCTGATGAGACAGTCCATTCTGGTCCCCTGGCCAAAGCAGACACAAAGGGGATCGTGAATCCTTACTCAGACGCCATCTTTGTAACCAGTCACTGAAACCTCTCTGAGCCCCAGTTTTCTCCTTGGGCAAATCAGAGGTTTGGTTAAAATAATCTATGATCCTATGACTGGAAGGAAACTTGAGAGCAAGCCATGAGATGGTTCTATCAAGCCAATAACAACCGGCCAATATCTTTGCCTACCTGAGACCCCAAGGAAGGGAGAAGGCAACACAGCTATTGATAATGTATACCAGGCATGGTGCTAAGCATTGATGATACAAAGACAAGCAAAAAGAAAGACAGTGGCTGCCTTCAGGGAGCTTACATTCTAATGGAGGTGGGGTGACAACCCCACCTCTTCGACAACACCAATAAGCATTGCTATTATTATTCCTATTTTCCAGATGAGGAAATGGAGGCAGGCAAAGATGAAGTGACTTACCCTGGGTTACACAGCTAGTAAATGTTTGAGGCTGGATTTGAACTCAGGTCTTCCTGACTCCAGGCCAGCACTCTTTTGCCACAATCATGCCATGCTACAGTGGCATGGAGCCCTGAATTTGGGTGTCAGAGGACATGGGTTCAACTCCCAATTTTGCCATTTAAGGTTAGAAGTAGGAAGCAGTTGTAGAGTTTATCCTGTTCAACCCCTTTATTTTGTGGGGAAGGAAGCTGAGCCCTGGAGAGGGGCCTGCAGGTAGTGATGAGTCAGAATTCAAACCCAGGTCCTAGTAAATGGCCATTCCTCTGCCTCGTGTTGCACCTCCATGGGTGTGATGTGTCCTCTGAGCTACCTGAGTCCCTCTGATCATGAGCCATACGGTATAAAAAGGCTCACCTTTCGAATTACTAGTGTATGACCTTAGGTAAGTCACTTTGCCTTTCTGGGCCTCATTTTCCGCAACTGAAGTGGATCGAGTGGGCCAGCGTGATTGCTAAGGTCCTTTTCAGCTCGAAACTGTTGCATGAATGACTTTCAGAGCAAGGCAAACGAACTTTTTGACCAAGTCCTTCTTCCCCTGCAGCAATGTTCTGTTAGACCAAAATAGATTTCCAAGTCACTGCATGTCCCTTCCCCACCCCCTAATTGGATTGCCTTCAAAACAAAGATATGGTGAAGGCTTTTATTATAAACCTCGTAACCACCAATAAAAATAAGCATTCATACAAGCACAATGAAAATTAAGCCATACGTAAGATCATAAGCTCCAAGTTACTCATTTTTTAAATCTTGCCTATTAACATTAAGCAAAAACATCTTGTTGGAATATCCAGCCTTATTTTTGGGTGCATATTTTTTCTAATCCAATCATTTATTAAGAACCTACTGTGTTCTAGGAACTGTGTTAGCTTCTGGCAAAACCCAAAGGTCTGATGAGAAACAGTCCCTGCCCTCAAGGAGCTTGTATGTAGGTTGGGGGCGAGTAGGAGAACACAGCATGTGAACAGATATGTGTGTCCATGATCACAAGAGATGGAAAGAGCACTAACATTTGGGGGTAGTGGGGAAAGAGCACCAGGCCTGGAGTTAGGAAGACCCGAGTTCAAATCCAGCCTCGGACACTTACTAGCTATGTGAACGTGGGCAAGTCATTTAACTCTGTTTGCCTCAGTTTCCTCATCTGTAAAATGAAATGGCAAACCACTCTAGCATCTCTGGCAAGAAAACCCCATATGGGGTGGTGGAGTCGGGTGTGACTGAGACGAACAAACAACAACCAAAGTGAAAGCTTTGCGCAGGAGACGATACCAGAGCCGTGCTCTGAAGGACCCTCTAGGTTCTCAGACACAGAGGGAAAAGGTGAGAGCGTCACCCATGGGGGAGAAACCAGCCCGTGCCAAGGCCCAGGGGTCTTTCCGTCATTATCATTAGCATCCTTACCATCTTCATCTTTGTTCAGTGACACCCACTGTGTATCCTCCCAGAGGCCCCTCCTTCCATCTCTCTGTCTCTGTGTTTCTCTGTCTCTCTGTGTTTCTCTGTCTCTCTCTCTCTCTCTGTCTCTCTGTTTCTCTCTGTCTCTCTCTGTTTCTCTGTCTCTGTCTCTCTCTCTGTGTCTCTCTCTCTGTCTCTGTGTCTCTCTTCTCTCTCTCTCTGTCTCTCTCTGTCTCTCTCTGTCTCTGTGTTTCTCTGTCTCTCTCTCTGTCTCTCTGTGTCTCTCTGTCTCTGTGTTTCTCTGTCTCTCTGTGTTTCTCTGTCTCTCTCTGTCTTTCTGTCTCTGTCTCTCTCTGTGTCTCTCTGTTTCTCTGTCTCTGTCTGTCTGTCTCTTTCTCTATCTCTCTGTTTCTCTCTGTCTCTCTCTGTCTGTCTCTCTCTCTGTCTCTCTGTCTCTGCCTCTCTCTCTGTGTCTCTCTGTTTCTCTGTGTCTGTCTGTCTCTCTCTGTCTCTCTCTTTGTCTCTCTGTTTCTCTGTCTCTCTCTGTCTCTGTCTCTCTGTCTCTGTCTCTGTCTCTGTCTCTCTCTCTCTCTGTCTCTCTCTCTCTCTCTCTCTCTCTGTCTCTCGTTCCCCTGATTCTCAAGGTGGATAACACCACAGCACAGGCTAAGAGCCTTGTGGCTCCTGACTGAGAACCAGCCTAAATGGGGAAAGGCTCATCGAGGAGCTTTCTTCCCTGGGCTTCACTCCAATCCACTTCAATATTAAATACCTACTATGTGCCAGGCACTATGCCAAGCACGAGAGAATCTTCCTCTAGCTCTTATTATGCTCTTCTCTTTGTCATTTCTTATGGAAATATCAAATTCCGCTACGTTAATTTGTTCAGCCATTCTCCAATAATTGGAAACAAGGGTTTTTTATTTTTTAACATTATGAGTAAAATTGTAAATATTGATCTTTCCCCGCCATCATTAGCCTCCTTAGGGCGAAGTCCTAACAGTGACATTCCTGGGTCCATGGATATAAAGTTTGTTGCTGTTATTATTTAATATCATGTGGCTTTCCAGAAAGTCTGGACCAGTTCATAGCCCTGATAGAAATGGCAGAAATAGCATGCCTCTTTCCCCATAGCCCTGCCAGCATCAAATTTGATCATTTTTAAACATCTTTGCGAATTGGAAAGAGGTAAAGCAGTTCCTCAAAGTCGTTTTAATTTATATTTATCTGATGATTAGAGGGTTTGAACAGCTTGTCAAGTGGTTATTGACAATTTGTTCATCTTCCCTCAAGCACTGGCTTTCCTTAATGGATCTGGGATGTCATTTCCCATAAAGACATCTTCTCGACTTCTTCCTTTCCTTTTTATATTTTGGATGTGTGCCTGTGTGCTGGTCTCAGCATCTATCAACAGAAATATTACGTTGGAAACCAAGTTAGCTTCCCAAACTACCACTCTCCTTCCTAGGCTTCTGGGACTGTCAGAAGAGATATGAACCCTGAAGGGACGTCTCTTTGGGCTGGCAGAGACACGGAGAGATCTGAAGACAGGTCTCCAGGGCATATTCCCCACCCCTGGGTCCTGACAGAAGATTTTACAGTCCACAGCAGGACATGCCTTGCTGGAGCAGCTCAGAGACCTGCCTCCCTTTCCAAGACTGGGGTACATTCTTTTTGACATCTGTTACGATGCCCCAGTGTTGGTACATGGAAAAAGAACAAGCCTAAAAAAGAAAGCTCAGTCAAGTTTGCTCTGGAATATGCTGAGCAGATGTCACAGTCTGAAATAACCAGGGAAAATAACAAAAGCAGAGAGATGAGGAAGGGATGGCTTTGCCCATACAAATAAGCCGAAAGGCATAACTGAGGCAACAGAAGAAGAAACAGAACAATGAGCTAATAAATGAGGCAGAGCCAGGCTCTTGGCAGGAGCCCTACAAAGAAGTGATGTCGCCTCTGGAAGTACCCAATGAGTATTCTCATGCTTGGGGCGCCCGGCACCTTGGGGCTTGATAATAGCTTACCAGCTTATCTTACTGGTTTAAAGGGCAAATGTGTCTCGGGACCTATTTTTTTCCCACTAGAATTGCTATTTTGACCCTCCTATGAGTCAGTGATTTGTGTTTCAATCACAGTATCAGACTGTAGGCTCTTCAATGGCAGGAGATGTCTTATTTCATCCTTTACTTGAAAAGAGTCATGATCGCAAAAATATCCCTCTTTAGGACCACATAAAATGTATGTTCATTTGTCCTAAGCCTGCCTTCCTTGCATGTGCCGGCTCAAATGCAACTTTCTCCCTAGTGTCCATTCCCTTTCCCTTCTCCTCTCAGTTTATAAAAAAATTTGCTCTTATAACTTATGCGTAAGTTCTGTATCATGTGAAATTCTGTATCTTGTCCTCTGTGAGAGGTAACCATGAGCTCCCCTTACAAACATTCAGGCTCACAAGGCTTCAGAACATAGAACAGTTCTATTTTACAGTAAAGGGCAAAAAAAAATGATTTACATATAAGTTCACAGTCAAGAGGCTTTCACCTTTAAATAGACAACCATCCCTCCAGAAGCTACAGTGTTGTCCTAAGTGGGACTTCAGCAATCCACACTCTGTGCCACCTTGCTCTATTGTGAATTCTATTATAACAGAAATCCCCACTCCCCACTACTCAACTCTCCACTAGCAGCTGGTTCTGGCTCTCTAACAGTGGGTTGGTAGTGCAGGGACACTGGAGCCAGCATTACAGCTCTTCCTCACCTCTGGCACCAGAATGTGCTTACTTTTTTTGAACTCCTTTACTATTTGACACTCAGATTCTATAGTTTCACCTACCTGACAAAGAGTTTCTTCAACCACTCTCTTTCTTGGATGATCCCATGGATTTCTGTTTTCCTCTCCTGGTGCCCTTATTGTGTATCTGTCTTATCTCTTCTACTGTCCAGTACTTGGGCTATGTCTCCTACTCTTATCAGCACCATCTTGTTTGGGATTAATTGAGGCACCCCCACTTTCTTTCCATATGTATTTCCATTTCCTTTTAGGACAGATGGGTTTGATTATGCAAACCTTCCCCCATGCTTCTTCAAAGATCTCCAAGAGGGAGAAGAGAATAGGGGAGCCAGCATCTCCCAGGGCCTCTCCTCACATTGGTACCTGTAACTCATAGGAGGAAAGGTTCAGCTACTCTCCTCTGGACTCCCTCTAGTTCTACCTAAAATGTGGCACCCCGAACAGAACACAATTTTCTAGATGTATAAGTCTTACAGCTGCATACTGAGACCTCCAAGAATTTAGGTCATTAGATTTTAAGAGTTTTGAGAAGATTCCCATTTTACCATAAACTCTAACAAGATTCAAGTTTTATTCCTCTCAGAAGTGGCCCTAGAGATTTCCATATGATAGAGTCCTGATTGAATTTTTTTGCTTCTTTCTTATCTTACACGAGGACACTGTCCTTAATATTTATTAGTACTGAGGGTGACAATGTACATTTTAGCCTCCTCAGTGCATCAGAATCTTTCATGAGAAGAGTGAGCTCACTCTGTGTAGCTGTACAGAGCCAGTCACCTTTCATATTTTTGGAGTTTCTAATGCCTGACTGATACTTCAATGGATTTATGGCCTCCTCAATGTGGGTGCTCCTTCAGCAGTACAAGTTGTAGCAAATCCGTGTTTTTTTTTCTTCTGTGCAATTCTTGTCCATGGCCTCCTATGAATATCCCAAAGAGAATGTCCTGGCATCTTTAATATCTACCAGGGCATCACTCAGATCCCTCCATTATCCCTCCATCTTGCTACTAATGAGTTCACTTCCTTTCCCAGTCATATATGTGTTTAGTCATGTGTTTTATATCACCATCTATGTGCTGAGAATCAAAGAAGCAAAAAATCTCAGAGATGGAAGGAAATTGAGTCTCAGTCAGAAGCCATCTTGTTCAACCCATGCCTGGACAAGAACCCACTCTACAACTGATCTGAAAAGTGACCTTCCAGCCCATCTGAAGAATGCCAAATCAGAGGAGCATAGAGAATCACTATATCCCAAAGCATACCAAGCCACCTTGAATTTTTGTTTTTGTTTTTTTTTATACCTAAGAGACTTTTTCTTTTCTTCTTTTTTCAGTTCCAAACTCTCTCTGTTCCCCCTCCCATTGAGAAAGCAAGAAAAAGAAAACCAAATTATAAATATGGATAGTCATATAAAACAAATTTCCTCATTAGCCATGTCTAAGAAAGAAAAAAAAGGAAGGAAGGAAAGAGGGAAGGAAGGAAAGGAAAGAAGAAAATATGCCTTAATCTATACTCTTGAGTCCATAAGTTCTCTATTTGGATGTGGATAGCATTTTTCATCATGAGTCCTTTGGAATTGTGGTTGGTATTGTGTTGATCTGAGTTCTTAAGTCTTTTCAATCTAATTATCTTTACAATATTGATAATTTTATATAAATTGTTCTCTTGCTCATTTTACTCTGTATCAGTTCATAGAAATCTTCCCAGGTTTTTCTGAAACTATCCCCTCCATCATTTCTTACAGCACAATAGTATTTCATCACATTTGTATACCACAGCTTGCTCAGCCATTCCCTGATTGATGGGCATCCTCTCAATTTTGTTTGCCATCACAAAAAGAGCTGCTATAAATATTTTTGCATCCATGGATACTTTTCCTCACTCTCTTTTTTAAAAAAAAATCTCTTTGGGGTATGGCCCTAGTAGCAATATCACTGAGTCAAAGGGTACACACAGTTTAAGAGCTTTTGGGGCAAAATTCCGAATAGTTTCCAAAATGTTTGGACTAGGTCACAGCTCCACTAACAGTTCATTAGTGTATCCATTTTCCCACATCCCTTCCAGCATTTGTCATTTCCCATTTTTGTCATCTGAGTCATTCTGATGAGTGTGCGGTGGTACCTTTTATTTTAAATTTCTCAATTATTTGTGACTTCAAAAAACTTTATATGGCTATTGATAACTTTGATTTCTTCTTATGAAAACTGCTTATTCATATCCTTTAACCATTTATCATTTAGAGAATGATTTATTCTTTTTTTTTAAGTAATCTGTTTTCTAATTGGAAGAAAAATTTGGAACTTTGCAAGTCAGGAGAGGGGAGAGCATACAGGTACAATTTCCTGAAATCAGAAGAAGAAGTGTCCCACTCCCCATATGTGTCTGCATTCAATCAAAGGAACATGGAAACAATAACTGACCAGTATGGGGCCAGTTTTCAATAAGACATGTGGTTTGCTTGAGGTATACAATTGTGAGAAAACTCCTTACATCATTGTTCGGGGCTGACTGAGTTTCTGGTCAACATGACAAAGATCCTTAATTGAGGATCTCTAAACAGCACACAGAGATGGTTCAACTTTCCAGCCATGCAGAGTTAGGTTCAAACAATGCAATGAAGTTTTCTCACAATTCCCATAATTGAATAAAGTTTTCTCATAAGACAAAAATTGGACTAGACCCATAATTGAATAGAAAAGGAACTGAGCTAGATCCAGAATTGAATCACACGATGGAGTTAGCATGCTTTGCTCAAGTGCTAGAGAGTGTCAGAGGCAGGATTTGAACTCAGGTCTTCCTGACTCCAAGTCAGGCACTCTTACACACTGAACCACTTAGCTGCCCCTGTAATGATATTCTTCTTTCTTTTGTTTGTTTTCAACATTTACTTCCACAAGATTTTGAGTTCCAAATTTTCACCCCATCTTGCTCCTCCTCCCACCCCAAGATGGCATGCATTCATTCTAAATACCCCTTCACCTAGTCTGCCTTCCCTTTTATCTCTCCCCCCCTTCTCTTATCCCCTTCCCCTTCTATTTTCCTGTAGGACAGGATAGATTTCTGTACCCCATTTCCTATATTTCTTATGTCCCAGTTGTATGTGAAAACATTTTTTTAAACATGTGTTTTTAAAACTTTGGGTTCCAAACTTTCTCCCTTTCTCCTTCCCCACCCACCCTCATTGATAAGGCAAGCAACCAAATACAGGTTATATATGTGCAGTTATGCAAAACACTTCCATAGTAGACATGCTGTGAAAAACTAACTCTATTTCCCTTAATCCTATCTCAGCCCCCCCATTTATTCTATTCTTTCTTTTGACTCTCACCCTCCTCAGAAGTATTTGCTTCTGATTCCTCCCTTTCCCAATCTGCCCTCCTCTCTGTCATTTCCCTACTCTCTTGTCCCCTTCCCCCTCTATTTTCCTGTAGGGTAAGACAGATTTCCACACCCAATTGAGTGTGTATGTTATTCCCTCCTTAAGTCAAATCCTATGAGAATAAGATTCACTCATTCCCTCTCACCTTCTCCTGTTTCCTCTCCACTGTAAGAGCCTTCTCTTTTCTGTTTTTTTGGGGGGGATGGGATAATTTACCCCATTCTACTTCTCCCTTTCTCCTTCTCCTAGTATATTCCTCTCTCACCTCTTAATTTTTTTCTCCAGATATGACCCCTTCATTTTCAACTCACCCTGTGCCCTCTATCTATCTATATCTATATATACGTACATATAATTTTTTTCCCCTCCAACTACCCTAATACTGACAAAGGTCTCATGAGTTACAAATATCATCTTTCCATGCAGGAATGTAAACAGTTCAACCTTAATAAGTCTCTTATGATTTTCTCTTTCCTGTTTACCTCTTCATGTTCCACTTGAGTCTTGTATTTGAAAATCAAATTTTCTATTCAACTCTGTTCTTTTCATCAAGAATGCTTGAAAGTCCTCTATTTCACTGAATGACCATTTTTTTCCCCTGCAGGATTATACTCAGTTTTGCTGGGTAGGTGATTCTTGGTTGTAATCCTATCTCCTTTGCTCTCTGGAATATTATATTCCATGCAGCTAAATCTTGTGTTATCCTGATTGTATTTCCACAATACTTGAATTGGTTCTTTCTGGCTGCTTGTAATATTTTCTCCTTGACCTGGGAACTCTGGAATTTGGCTACAATATTCCTAGGAGTTTTCTTTTGGGGATGTCTTTCAGGAGGAGATCAGTGGATTCTTTCAATTTCTATTTTGCCCTCTGGTTCTAAAATATCAGGACAGTTTTCCTTGATCATTTCTTGAAAGATGGTGTCTAGGCTCTTTTTTTGATCATGGCTTTCAGATAGTCCAATAATTTTTAAATTCTCTCTCCTGGATCTGTTTTCCAGGTCAGTTGTTTTTCCAATGAGATATTTCACATTGTTTTCTAATTTTTCATTCTTTTGGATTTGTTTTACAGTGTCTTGATTTCTCATAAAGTCACTAGCTTCCAATTGCTCTATTCTAATTTTTAAGGAAGTATTTTCTTCAGTAATCTTTTGGACTTCCTTTTCCATTTGGCCAATTTTGCTTTTAAGGGCATTCTTCTCCTCATTGGCTTTTTGGACCTCTTTTGCCATTTAGATTAGGCTATTTTTTAAGGTGTTATTTTCTTCAGTATTTTTTCGGCTCTCCTTTAGCAAGCTGTTGACTTGTTTTTCATGATTTTCTTTCATCACTCTCAGTTTTTCCTCTACTTCTCTTACTTGCTTCTCAAAATCCCTTTTGAGCTCTTCCAAGGCCTGGGACTGATTCATATTCTTCTTGGAGGCTTTGGATGTAGGAGCTTTGGCTTCATTGTCTTCTTCTGGTTGTATGTTTTGATCTTCTTTGTCACCAAAGTAAGATAATATAGCTTGACTCTTTTTGCCCTGCTTACTCATGATCCCAGCCAATTACTTGAGTTTTAAACTCTTTGTTTAGGTAAGAGTCTGCTTCCAATGTGGAGAATGTACTGTCCCAAGCTTCAGGGGTTTGTACAGCTGTTTTCAGAGGTACTTCTAGGGACCTGTAAATTTTCAGTTCTTCCAAGGTGGTGTGATAAGGGGTGAGGTGTTTTCTCTCCACCACCACAACAAGCTCCACTGCACCAGCATTCCTCCTCGCCCCAGGACCGCCCATCAGAACTGCGACCCATATCCAAGCACCAGTAAAGCAAGAGATTCCTGCCTCAGCACTGGCAAAGAGATCCCTGCAATCCTCCTCTGATCAGCCACTCTATTTCCCCTCAGTCTGTGGGCCAGAAGCTCAAGAAAAAGCCACGGCCCCGGGCCATGCTCGAGACTTGCAGCTGAGACCTAGCTCCTCTCTCACAGCAGGCACAGACTTTTCCCACTGACCTTCTAAGTTGTCTTTGGTGTTCAGGGGTTGAGAAGTCTGGAAACCACCACAGCTGCCCATGATTCAGTCTTCTGAGGCCTGCTCCAGGGTCACTGCAGCCTGCGCGCCCACACCAAACTGCACTCCTCTCCCCGCCCGGTGCGATATACCTTTCTGATCAACTGTCCAGGCTGTCTTTGGCTGGAAATTTGTTTCACTCTGTCTTTTTGTGGGTTCTGATGCTTTAGAATTTGTTTAGAGCCATTTTTTATAGGTATTTGGAGGGCTTTGGGTGAGAGCTCAAGACAGTCACTGCTTTCCCTGTGCCATCTTGGCTCCACCCAGAATGATTTATTCTTATAAATTCAACTCAGTTCCTATATATTTGAGAAATGAAACCTTTATTAGGGGAATCTGCTGCAAAGATTTTCCCAGTTTCCTGCTTTCCTACTAGTTTTAGCTGCATTTGTTTTGTTTATGCAAAAAAAATTAATTTCATATAATCAAAATTATCTATTTTACCTCCTGTGAACCTGTCTATTTCTTGTTTGGTCATGAACTCTTTCTTTATTCACAGAACTAACAGGTAATTTCTTCCCTGTTCCATTAATTTGCTTATGATATCACCCTTTATGTCTAAATCATATACCCATTTTGAGCTTACCTTGGTATACAATGTGAGATGTTGGTCTATGTCTAGTTTCTGCCAAACTACTTTCCAGTTTTCCCAACAGTTTTTATTAAATAGGTAATTTTTACCCCCAAAGCTAGTATCTTTAGGTTTATCAAATACTATGTTACTGTATTAATTTGTTTCTATATATTATGTGCCTAATCTGCTACACTGATCAACCTCTCTATTTATGACCCAGTACCAAATTGTTTTGATGACTAAAGCTCTGTAGTATAGTTTGATATCTAGTATTTCTAGGCTCCTTCTTTTCCATTTTTTTCATTGATTTCCTTGATACTCTTGACTTTTTATTCCTCCAGATAAATTTTATTATTTTTTTTCTGTTCTATAAAGTGATTATTTGGTAGTTTGATTGGTATAGAACTGAATAAGTAAATTAATTTAGGTAAAGGCATCATTTAAAAAATATTGGCTCAGCCTACTCAAAAGTAATAAACCTTTCTGCAATTATTTAAATCTTTCTTTATTTTTTGTGAAATGTTTTGTAACTGTGTTCATATGGTTCCTTTGTGTGCTTTGGCAGGTAGACTCCCAAGTATTTTATATTGTCTGCAGTTATTTTAAATGTAATTATTCTTTCTATATCTTCTTACTGGGTTTTGTTTGCAATATATAGAAATACTGATGATTTATGTGGGTTTATTTTATATCCTGAAACTTTGCTAAAGTTGTTACTTGTTTTGACTAGTTTTTTAGCTGATTGTCTAGGGTTCTCTAACTATATTATCTGCAAAAAGTGATAGTTTTGTTTCTTCATTGACTAAGTTTATTCCTTCAATTTATTTTTCTTGTCTCATTTCTATAGCTAGCGCTTCTGATACAATGTTGAATAATAGTGGTGATAATGGCTATCGTTGCTTCCTCCTGATCTTATTGGGAAGGCTTTAACTTTATCCTCCTTACAGATAAGGCTTATTCTCAGTTTTAGATACATACTGCTTATCATTTTAAGGAAAGCTCCATTTACTCCTATGTTCTCTAGTTGTTTTTAACAGAAATGGGGGCTGTATTTTGTCAAAAGCATTTTCTGCATCTATTGAAATAATCATATGATTTTTTGTTGTTTTGGTTATTGATGTGGTCAATTATGCTTAGAGTTTTCTTAATATTGAACCAATATTGCATCCCTGGAATAGATTCAGCCTGGTCATAGCGTATGATGCTTCTGGTTTACTGCTGTAATCTCCTTGCTAGTGTTTTATTTAAAAATTTTGCCTCAATATTCATTAGGGAAATTGGTCTGTAGCATTCTTTCTCTGTTTTGCCTTTCTCTAGTTTGGGTATCGAGGCCATATTTGTGTTATGGAAGAGATCTGGTCCGACTCCTTATCCCTTGCTCTGTATCTAGCTAGAGTCTCTTTCGCTTTTGACCGCCCTGTGCCCTGGGATCCAGAACTGGATGATGAATGGTAGCTGTCAGGCAGCACTCGTCCCTGCTCCCAGTACTGGCTCAGTGGTCCCCTGGAAATTCTTTCTGCTCCGGGGCTCCCAGACTGATGTTTGCTTTCAGTCCCCTTGCCATCTCTGGGTGCTAGAATGCTCCCCTCAGCTGCTGCTGTACTGTGCTGCTGGCTAGCCCTCACCCCAGGTCTGCAGGTCTGCAGGTCTATCTGTCTCTCGCTGTCTCTCTCTTTGTCTCTGTCTCTGTCTCTGTCTCTCTCTCTCTCCTTGAACTGCTCTAAGCTAGAAAAATAACTCACTGTAATTTTTTTTATTTTTTCCTGGGTTTTCCTGATCATAATTTGATCACTTTCTAGGAGGAGGTGAAATGGGTGAACTGGGCAAAAATGTTAATTCTCGCCCTGCCATCTTGACACCACCTTGTCCATTACAATTTTGGAGAGCTTCAGGGGCTCTCTGACATCAAGCCTAAATGTGCCAACATAGAATTTCCATCTACTAGCACTGATTCCGTCTTCAGGGATCTCAGAACCACCTTGCTGTCCCATAGATCGTTGGTGGAGGTGGAGAGGGGCTGGAGCTGCCTTCGTGTATGTGAAGGGAAATGGATGGCCAAATTTCATTTGGCCTCAGGCAGGTCAAAGGTCATTGTGGCAAATTTGTGTTTGATTTCAGGAAAATGCCTCTAAAGATTGGAGGTATCCCAAAGCAGGGTGGACTGGCTATCTTAGAAGGGGAGGGGTCTGGATGACTGCTTGGAGGGAGGAGTTCCATGATGGGGCCACTGAGGTACCTCCTGACTGAAATTCTCTGCCTTTGCATTTATCCTGATTAATTTTCACCTTATTAGATTCTGCCCAATGTTCTGGCCTGTCAAACTACATTTTCCAACATATTTTTCACTGTTCTCCCCTGTGACCACTGTTGCATTGAAGTCACTAAGAATCAAGGTATATGTTTACTTAGTTACCCTCTGAGACACATCTTGGTGCATAAACTCCAATTATCTCCGTGGCAGTCTGTTTACCTAGGTTCATCACGAGCCCTGCAAGGTGACACGACCCTGTATCTGATAAAATGATGGTTCTTGTTGCAATGTAGAGCAAAACTAACACCTCCACTTCCTCTGGTCCACTCCATGAGGAGAAGCCAGACACTCCCGTTTTCTCCTCGCCATTGGAATTATTTCTCTTCATGTCTTCAGAATGTTATTTTCAAAGGGCTCTGTAGCCCCTGGAATAACTTTCCCTACTGAATTTTAGTCCATGGAAACCTACCCAGCAGGAGAATCTGCTCTCCCAAAGCTTGGGGGGCATATCAGACTGTCAATTTCTTTTCCTAATGAGTCATTATTTTAAAGATTTTAATGGACAATTTTCTATTTCAAGTTCTTTTATGCACTGTCTTACATAAAAGTGTTTGTGGACAGCTATTTGGGGTGTAGTAACGGTTCCATTATGGCACAGTTATCCATTGAGTTCTCAAAGATATTTTAAGGTCTGTAAAATCAGGACTTGCGCGTCGCTCCATGAAGGACAGTGTCTTTCTAATGTGTGATTCTTACTAACAGGTCCTTTCTTGTTAGGTATTCAGGAGATAGTAAATGTTTACAGCCTGCAATGATGTATTGCCTAGTTTCTACTGTTTCCTCACATAATCTTCATTGGCTGCTAAGTCCTCTATCCTTAAATCAAGCTCTTCTTTAAAAAAAAAATTGAATAACCAATCCAATCCAATAGACGTTTATTAAACACCTACTGGGTGCCGGGCACTGTGCTAAGAACTTTGATGTAATTAATAAAGAAGAAATACAGACAAAGCACAAAAGGAGGCTAGAAGGGATGAGGGAAGAGACATCTTGTTCCATGCAGTTGAAACCAAGCCGACGAGCAGATGCAGAGTAGAGTGAGCCAAAAAGGCCAGTTTCTGCCTCCTATAAAGGGAGGTGAATGTATTGAGAGAAGTTTGGTACTCTGCTTTCCAGCCCTCTAATCAGAGGGTAGAGAACGTTAAGGGAGGAGGGGTCGGCCAAGGCTTGAGATAGCAGCATGATGATGAGATTAGGGGTGTTGAGTTTAACCTAGGAGGGTACCCTTCCATAATTTCTGGTGGTGATGACCTGATCCCCAATTACCCCCATGAAACCCTTCCATTTCAACAAACAAATTCACTGATTCCACCATTTGTTCCGTGCTTTGTTGTTGACATATTTTTGGCTGAGTTTGTCCTGAGAAGGGTCTTTGGATTCCACTCTTGAATAGGGTCCATCTGGAAGTACACTGCTTTCAGTTATAGTTGATGAATCTTGTGGTGGGCACCCGTGATCAGCCTTTCCTGTGCCTTAGTGAAGTTATATCACTTCATCCCAACAGCATCCCATACTCTGAGAATGTATCTCAATCCTCTTCCTCTTTCTCAATGAGGAAAGGTCAATCCTTCTATCATTTTCTTCAGGTGATGGGTGCTATGTTTCATTAATACTGTAGATGTTCCAGTTAGCATAACTTTCCAAATATGTCATAGTCCATTTTATGTTTCCAAAAACAAACATTAAGATAGGGGCTGCATAAGCGTTCCTTGTTTTAAAGGTATTCTTCTTATTCAGCTTGGATTTCAAGATGCCTGGAAGCCCTTTAATATATTTACCAACAGCTTTTTCCCTCCAAGACTCTGTGTGTCTTGATGGAAGGAGAGACCAAGATACTTGTTAGGATCACCTTTCACCATAGATTCAATTTGGCTTCCAGATTCAAGCTCAGAATCTTCTGAATCTCTCTTTCCTTGGAATGAGTTAAGGATTTTACACTCAAAAACTCCAAATAACTTACTTCATTTTCCCTGTTAACCTGCAATGTAGGGACCATTCTCTGATCCCCTTCACCCTTCTTCTAGAAAGGAGGCTACTTTTAACTTTCTTTTTTTATTTTTATTTTTTAATTTTTAGGCAATTGGGGTTAAGTGACTTGCCCAAGGTCACACAGCTAGTAAGTGTCAAGTGTTCGGTCTGAGGCTGTATTTGAACTCAGGTCTTCTTGACTTCAGGGCCGGTACTCTATCCACTGTGCCACTTAGCTGCCCCTACTTTTAACTTTCAACAGAGACAGTGGTCACTTGGCAGCACTACAAAGATTGCGTTAACAGTTTGACTGAAACTCACCTTCTTTCCCCTGCCTTGAGGTGGTGCCAGAGTGCCTGGAGTGCTGAGTCTGGAGTCAGGAAGGCATGAGTTCAAATCCAGCCTCAGATACTTACTAGCTGTATGACCCTGGGCAAATCACTTAAGCCCTATTCACTTCAATTCCCTCCTCTGTAAAATGAGGATAATTATAGTGCCTACCTTCCTGGGTTGTTGTGAGATCAGGTGAAATAATAATTGTAAAGTGCTTAGCACAGTGCCCCAGCACATAGTAGGTACTATATAAATGTCATTACTATTATTACTGTCCCACTAATCTTTTATTTTATATTACCACTTTATCTCATTTAACTTTTCTTTCTCCTTTAGTGCCTCTTCTCTTCAGGTCTTTGTTTCTCCATGAATTTCCTCCTTCAGATCAAGGGATTATCTTTCAACAATTCTAGAAGTTATCCCATGTTTTCCTGCCCCAGTTCTAGCTTCTTCACAAGTTCAAAGCCCTTCAGATCACCTACAAATCCTCCTTCTCCTTATTCAACTCCAGTCCTCTTCTCTGACTCTTTCTTGGAACATAGAGTGCCCTTTAATCCAACAAAATGACTTTTTCATGAATAACTATTTCTCTAATTCTGTCTATATTTTTTATATTTATCCAGCTTTACTGGCTGTTTGCTATAAATTTACCTTATTCTTTTTATTTTGGTAATTTAATTGTCCGCTCTTTTGTCAAATTAACAAATGCTTTGTTGATTTTGTTAACATTTTCAGAAAATAGTTATTTTATTCATCAAGTCTAAAGTATTTTTTCTATTTCTCTAAACTCTAAGATTTCTTTTGTGCTGATTTTGAGAATGTTTGATGATTTTCTAGTGTTTTTTTTAAATAGCTCGCTCAATTTTGCTTTTTTCTATTTTAATATTTGCTTTCTGACATATATTTTTCCCTGAAGTTCACTTTAAATGTGTATTTATTTTCTCTAATTTTGTTTTTGACTCACCACTTATTCAGGATGTCATTCCCAGCCTTCATTTAGGTCTATATTTCTTGCTCACACATCCTTTACTATTCTTATTGTGTCATGGTTCCTACAAATGGGTTTACTATTTCTGCTTTTTTACATTTATTTATTTTTCCATATTATTTTTTATAACATTGATCATTATGACACATTATAATTTTTGTTAAGGTGCCAATGATTCTGAGAAACATGAATATCATGTGTTATTCCCATTTAGAAGTTGCCCTTGGTCTTTTGCATATAATTTTTCCAACAGTCTATTCAACTCTATGTTTTCCTTCTTGTTTGTTTTTCTCTTAGATTTAGACAGTTTTGAAAGTGAAATATTAAAATTTTCTATAATTAGCATGTTATTATCAATGTCTTTTAGCGGGTCAGTTGACTTTTCCTCTAAGACTTTGGATACTCCATCACTTGGTATATGTATAATTTAGAAATGATAGCTTCATTGTCTCTGGCACCTTTATGCATGATATAGTTTTCCTGTTTATGTCTCTTGGTATCATCAATTTTTATTGTTACTTTAACTGAAATCATACTTACAAATGCTGCTTTGGGGTAAGCTCATGAAACAATAAATTTTCTTCTACCACTGCATCTTCACTATTTCTTTACGTCTTAAATGTGATTTTTTTGTGCGTGTGAAAAAATTGCTGGGGGTTTTTTATTCATTTGGTCATTCTCTTTTGTTTTATTAAGGAGTTTAATTCATTCACATTTAAGGTTATAATTGTAAAGTTTCTCTTTTCCTCCATTTAATTCATTTGTATTGATTTTCTTCTGATCTTTTAAGACAGTACTTAGTGCCTGTGATTTGTTTTGTTTATACTAACTTAACGAGTCTTCTCCCAGGCTCTTCCTGCTTTCTCATTTCCAGGTCCCAGCCCAAATTCCCAGAGTTAACTTTTATTGTATTCTCTTTCATCTTCAGCCTCCTGTAATCATGGTTTATCACCACACTGATAAAGGCTAAAGTCCTTTAAGGTTGCTTTTCCCTGTAATGTTGTCATCATTGCGTAAACTGTTCTATTTCTCCTCCCTTGACTCTGCATCACTTTAGAGGTCTTTCCACTCTCTTCTGAAATTCATCATTTTACCCTTTCTTATGGCACAATATATCATTCTATTCATATCCCATAATTTGTTTAGCTATTCCCCAATAGAAGGACAGTCCTTTAATTGATGATTTTGGGCTACCCAAAAAAGAAAAGAATTGCTGTAGATATTTTTGTAAATATAGATCATTTTCTTTTTTCTTTCGTCTCTTTGGGGTATAGACCTGGTAGAGATATTACTGGAACAAAGAATATGAAGTTTAATGACTTTGGGGGATGGTTTCAAATTGTTTTCCAGAATGGCTGGACCAAGAAATAGCTTCACCAACAGGACGTTAATGTACCTGTTTTTCCCCAGCCCCTTCGGCATTTGTCACTTACATCTTTGGTTATCTTTACCAGTCTGATGAGTCTGATATGAAACTTCAAAGTTTCTTTATTTGCATTTCTCTAATTCTTTGTTATCTAGAGGTTTGATATATATATGACTGTTTATAGCTTGAATGTCTTCCACTGAAAACTGCTTGTTCACATCTTTTCACCATTAATGCATTGGCCCTCAGATTTAGAAATTTGAATGATTCCATGTATATGCATGTCTATTTATACTATCTGTTTTTCTACCTATCTATCTATCTATATCTATATGTGTATGTGTGTATCTATATCTTAGGAGAACTCTATCATATATATGTATATGTGTATGTGTGTGTATATAGACATATATACATATATATACACATATAATATGTGTGCATAATTATAGAAGCAATGAGATGGCATATTGGATAGAACACTGAACCGAGAGTCCAAAAGACTTTGTTCAAATCTTACACCAGACACTTAATAGCTATATGATTCTGGAAAAGTCATGTAATTGCTGTCTGCCTCCATTTCCTCATCTGGAAAATGGGGATACTAATAACACTACCTCCAAGGGCTATTATGAGGATAAAATGAGATGATGTTTATAAAGCACTTACTAAACCTTAAAATGCTATATAATGCTAGGTAGTACAACAACTACTATTGCTATTACCTTTTAAAGAAACTTGCTGCAAAGATTTTTCCCTGAATTATCTGTTTCCCTTCTAATTCCAACAATATATTTTGTGCAAAAACTTTCTTAATTGTGTATAATTAAAATTGTCCATTTTATTTTGTGTGCTTTTCTCTCTTGCTCCTTAAGCAAAACTCTTTCCCACACCATAGATCTGAAAAGTAATTTATTCTTTGCTTCTCTTAATTTGTATTTGATGTGATCTTTTATATTCAGAGCATATTTATTTGAAGTTTGTCTTGGCATATGGTGTGATATGCTGGTTTAAACCTAATTTCTGCCACACTCTTATCCAGTTTTCCTAGCCATTTTTGTCAAAGTCTTTCCCCTAGCAACTGGGGTCTTTGAATTTGTCAGACTTTCTGTTGAGCAGAACCATAGCCTTCTGCTTTTTAAAAATTTCTGTTAGAAATAAGCCTGTAGTAATTTTTTTCTCATGTTCTTATTGCCATTTTTATTATTTTATGTGGCAAATTTCTGGCTCTTTTGGGCCGGGAGGGGTGAGAAAGAAGCAATCAAGGCCTAAATGCAGCCTCTCACAATGAAGAATGAAGAGTGGTTAGTGAGGTCACTGTAATTCAATGAAAATAACAGTTAATTTTGAGTAAGAATTCCTGAGGCCAGGGGAGGCCAGTTATTAGCTGAGTTACCTTTAACGACCCATGTAATATCTCTGAACCTCAATTTCTTCAACTGTAAATTGTGGATAACATTTGCATGACTGCCTCAAAGGACTGTTGTGAAAATGGAACGAAACAATATGTGTAAAGTGCTTGAAAATCTATGTCTATGTTGTTATTCATCATCATCACTATCACCATCATCATCATCATCACCATCACCATC
>NW_020951131.1:1561929-1591634 GCF_900497805.2 Vombatus ursinus
ACCATCATCATCATCATCATCCCCATCATCATCATCATCACCATCACTGTTATCTCACTCATCTCATCTTTTCTGAGAAAGATCAAATAGGAAACGTTCTGAGATGAGTGGCTCTCTTGCTCTTAATCTTTTCTATTGGATATTCTGCAGATTATTATACAGGTGGATAAGATGACTGCTTTTTATAACTGAATAAGAGTAATTGGATGAAAGTTCATCCTCTCCGGGTTCACTGAAAGCATCATTGGTATAGATCCCCTTATGATGACATGTGCCTCTCCTATTCCCCTGTGGTTTTCATTTTTTTTTCAGCTATGTCTCTTTATTTTGAAAGCTTTTCATCCCATGTATCTTGGGGATTATGAGTAGAAGGCATGATAACATCAAATCAAAATGTTGAAGGTTTAGGTTAATGGGGCTGTCTGTGAGGATACTCTAGCCCCAGCCCATTCACTGAATCAATCCTAAAGGATATTTTGGAATTTGTACCTACAATGCAGGCATTTGTTGTCTGCTTTGGTTCTGGTCTATAATTCTAGTCACCTGATGATATCTTTCTGAATTTACAGTAGATAATAATTTTTTTAATCTCTAGTTCCCACCATTTTGTTGCATAATCAGCATCGATTATTGTTGTTTTTAGTGTATTCTAGTGCTCCTGTATCTAGAGGAATCCTCAGGCTTCAGACCATACCATTCATTTGGCCCAAGATCTTGGTCATTTTGGTTTTATCATCCCCCTTTCTCCCCTCCTCACCCCCCACCCAGCATCCTGTGTTTGTGTTACATGCTCAGTTCAATCCAATGAACACTTTGAGGCAGCAAGCTATGTTGGAAAGATTGTTAAGCTGAGGGTCAGAAGAAACCTAAATTCATATTCTGATGCTGTGATTTATGATCTGTGACCCGGGGTAACAAAATGGTAGGAATTAGAGATTGAAAAAAAAATGGCATCTACCATGTAACTAGAAATATATCATCAGGTGGCTAAAACTACGAACCAAAACCAAAAGAAGTGATTTAAATGTTTCTGAGCCTCAGTTTCCTCATCTGTAAAATGAGAATAATAATGGTACCCATTTCCTAGAGATATTGGGGAGAGCAAATGTGATAATTATTGTACACCACTTTAAAATCACTTGGTAAATGCAATCTATTAATATCATTAACATTATTATTATTTACTTAGCTAAATTCATGGTGCTGTTGAAAAGGGTGAGGGGGACAGATTTGTACTCAAAAGTCTTGGGTTCAATACCCTTTCAGTCATTTACTAGCTGTGTGACCTTGGATAGCTGAGAAATGATCAGTCAGTCTAGATGACCTCCACCATCCTTTGCAGCTCTAGGTCAGAAATGTCCTCAAATTTGAGCTAGAGATGCCACTGTGGTCCTATTCCATGGATAGACATGTATACAAGAAGGTTCATCTCTCCTGGCTGGGAATATTTTACACCAGCCTCACTGATCAGTCAATCAACAAGCATTTATTCAGCCTCTATTTTGTTCTAGGCTCCGGGCATAGAAAGACAAAATGAGACAAGGCTCTCTGAGAGTGCCATGTCTTTGCCTCGGCCTTCAGTGCCATGGGAGAGATCTCGCTTCCTTTGGAATTCCCGATTTTTCATCCCCTGCCCCCGTGGAAGAGGATGATTTTGGAGAAGGTCAGATCCCTGCAGGCTTGGCATAGAATTACCAGTACCCCACTGCTGCTGCTGCTGCTGCTGCTGTGACTTCGGTGCTCGGCATATGTCAAGAAGATAACTGGCAGGCTGCATCATTTCCATCTAAATGCAGACATCTGCACAGCTTCCCTTTACCTTCTCATCTTCTCAAACAACTTGTTTATCATTTGTCATTGTCATCTGAGAGCTCAGGATTTCACCAAGTGCTGCGAGTGATTTGGGGAAAATGAGAATGTTTACCCAGCAAAACATTTGCTGATCACGAGTCCTTCGGAGGCAGGCACTCTCCAAGCCTGGCCGATTCACACTATTTAATTTCAAGAGGACTAATTAGTGCAGAATAGACTCCTTGGTTGTTGACGACACAGAGCAAATGAGAGACCCCACTGCGAGGAACTGAATGGAAACAGTGCCCCCCAAAACTGGATTTAAATCTGGAAAACCATGATGGAGTTAGCAGAGTGACAAGGCCACCAGCTGTTTATGGGCCTTTAAATCCTCCTAATGAACAGCCTGGTGATCTTCCAGTACACAAGCACTTGGGGACTTTCTTTTGAGGAAAAGCAAATCCCCAAGAATGTTTGCTTTTCTTTGAAAGGGGCGTCCTGTTTTCTTTCCTTTGGAGGTAAATCCCAGATGGAGCTAGAAGGGACCTCAGAGGGTGTAAGAGTCCAAAGGGACCTTGTCTAGCCAGAGTCCAATTAGGACCTTCCCAACAAGTGACCATCCGGCTCCTTCTTGGAGACCTCCAATGGATGAGGTCCCTCCACCAGGCCAAACCACATTTCCCCTGAAGGGCAGCTCTCAGTGTTTGGAAGGATTTTCTGATGTCAGGTTTAAATGTGCCCTTTAGTTTCCAGTCATTGACCCCATTTCTGCCAAGCAAAACAGTTCTGAACCCTCAGAAGGACCGCAGTCCTTTGTGTACTTGAAGACCAGGCTTACATCCCCCACCTGCCCTACTCTAATCCTTGAATTCTCTCTTCTCTGTGCTTAACAAGCCAGTTCTTTCAACTTATCTTCACAAAGCAAGGGCTTAAGGCCTTTTCACCTTCCTGACTGCCATCCTCTAAGCACCAGCAAGCTTATTAATGTCCTTTATAAACAGAGATGCCCAGAACTGACCACAACAGTTCTAGATATATTCTCACCAGGAAAGAGGATGGGGGGTTGGTGGGGATGGGTGTTACCACTTCTTTATTCCTGGTAGCTCTGATTCTCTTAAGATCATCTGGTCCAAATACCTCACTTTACAAATGAGAGAGTAGACATCTGTGGTTTTTAATCTGGTTTCTGTGAACTTATTTTTTTTTAATATTTTGATAACTATATTTCCACAGAGTTGGTTTCCTTGTTAAGCTTATGTATTTTATGCACTTAAAAACATTATTCTGAGAATGGCTTCATTAGACTGCCAGAGGGGCCCATGACACACACATAAAGGTTAAGAGCCCTGGAATAGAGGCCCAGAAAGAGGAAAGCAATTGGCCCGTGGCTGTCATGCAGAAAGAAAATGGCAGATCTGGGATTTGATCGAGGTTGTCTGATTCTAGCTGCCATGACTCTGGTGGCTTCACAGTAAGAGCATTTCAAAGAAGCCTCATCTTCCCATCCATCCTCCTAGGCGTTTCCCAGGAGCTGAATCATAAAAAGGGCCATCTGGTGGCATCTGCATTTGGAGGTTCTGTGAAGGATTTTTTTCTGCCATCCAAACCAGTATTGGGGAGGAGGGCTAATTCAATTCAATTGAACAAATGTTCCCTAAATGACTGCTATGAACCCAGCATTGTGCTAGGCAGTTAAGATACAAGACAAAGCCAGAACTCTTTGGCTTACGTATACTCCTGGGAAGAAAGAACACGTGCTCTGATGGCAAATACAAAGCAGTTTGGGGGTGAGAAGAAAGCACCATGACGGGGAGTATCAGGAAAGGCCTGTGCAGGTTGTGCACCAGACCTTAGTCTTGAAGATGTAAGGGCAGAGTAGGGGGAAAGGTTGATTGGATTAATCATCTCAGCCTCCTTAGAGTAACTATCCTAATCAGGTGATAAAAGGCATTAAACTAAGTGTGAATTAACCTAGTTAATCAAGTTGAAAAGTAGTAGAGTATGTCATGCCTTTTGGGGGAAATGAAATAATGGCAGGTAGGAAGTATGTTGGGACTGGCTAAGGAGATCCTGCCACACTGACTCTATGGGGCTGGCAGGAAATAGCAAACCCATCCAGATTCCAGCATGGAGTGCAGGCAGCTGCCAGCCAAGGCCTTGGAAGGATAGGACTTGGGAGGCCTCTGTCTTCTCCCCCTTCTTGACCAGAAGATGACCTTGTGAACTTGGAGAGTTGTGTCCCCAGAGCAGATGATGATGGTGCTGAGGACAAACTATATTTGCTGAGGAAAGGGGGTATCAGGATTCTACAGAAGTCCAGCACAAAGTGATGCCATGTTTAAGACGAACTTCGTGAGACTCGTGACTGGGAAAGACGGGATTTCCAGGAGCTGAGTTAGCCCCTTTGGCATCGATCAATCAATATTTCTTAAGCACCTACTAGGTGCCAAGCACTGTGCTAAGCACTGGGGATACAAAAAGAGGCAACAGACAGTTCTTACCCTTGAGGAGCTTATAGTCTAATGGATGAGATAACATGCCAATGAGTACATATAAAGCAAGCTATATACAGGATAAAGAGAAAATAATTAAATGTGAGAAGGCCCTAGAATTAAGAGGAGTTGGGGAAGTCTTGTGTGATCTCAGCTTGACCCTGGACACCTGGGCACTGTACATGTAGGATAGTGAGCCTCCAGTTTGAGGCTGATATTTTGTCTTCTTCCAATACTTCTGCCTTATTAAGTACTCATTTCTAAAAACTGATTAAGTCTGGCTGGCGATATCACCAGATAATGAATTGGGAAGCTTGTGAGCTAGAGAAATAGAAAACCACATCCAGTCCCTATGGGTTAACCCTAGAATCCTAAAGGAAGATGTAGCTCATTTTCTTGTTTTTGCCACCCCTGTGGCTTAGCACGGTGCCTGCCACCTAGTAAGCCCTTAATAAAAACTTCATTAGCTAGTTTGGGGCATTCCAAACTGGCAGTGCTTGTGGGTTGAGAATGTGAGCCTAGAACATGGCCTAGGGATTTCAATGAGGAGGAGACAACATGACCAGCCACACCTCCCTCATCCCTCTTCCCATCAGGCATTGACTACGTCAGGCTGAACGTCTGGGCCTCTGCACACCCCTCAATGCAGCCTCAGTTCCCATCCTAATAACACATGACGTTTACAGACTGGTTTGCCAACATTTCCTTTGAACCCCAGAATCAACTCTGTAAGGTCGGGATTATTATGATCTGATTCTATGGATAAGGAGACTAGGTCTCACAAGGACTTGCTCGGCATTGTTCTGCTAATCAATGCTTGCGGCAGGATTTGAATTCAGGTCTTGCTGACTGCAAGCCCAGGATTCTGTCTGCCATCCTGCACTGTTTCTTCTCAATCATCCCTTCTCATTTGTGTCCCATTCATTCATTCTGCTGTGATGTACTCAGTCCCATCTTTCTCCTCTGGTGCCCTTGGCCAGCCAAAGCTACCCTGAGCCACTGGCTTCTGGCTGATTACTTGGGCCAAGCTGCAGAGCAAGTCGTAAATAAAGAAGACCTTGCCAGGTAGAATTAATGATGGGGACTGGATTTTTTCCTGCAATAGTGGGCTTGAGACCAAGGTCATGCTGTAAAAATGGATTTTGCAGAAAAACAAAAATTAGTAATTTACCCCACTAATGTTAGGAAAAGGAGATTCCATCTGCCTAGAATAATAAGGAGAGTATAGCCTGGCAACACGCTTCCTTCTCCCTCTTTTTCACTGAATTTGGACACATGAATTTCCTTTGAAAAATGTGTTAATGACTTATTTTCTCACTCTCTGTATCCCCAGCACTCAGCACAGCGCTCAGCATGCAGGAAGTGCTTACTAAGGACCTGCAGATTGATTGATTGGCTGTATGCATCCTTGAAAGTCTTCCTTCATCCATCACTTTTAATTTCATAAAACATCAATTAGCATTTATTAAGTGCCACCTACTATGTGCCAGGCACTGTGCTAAATAAGAACCAGATATTTCTATAAAATGGGCTTTTCCTTTAAGGCCTTGGCTATGAGGGAATTAGAGGAGATGATAATTATCTCACGACTCATCCATAGAACCTTAAGGTTTCTAAAGTACTTTCTGCATTGCACCTTGGTGAAATAGGAATTCCCATTTTACAGTTTAAAAAACTGAGGTTTAGGTTAAGTATTTGCCCAGGGTCACCCAGTTAGTAAGGATCCAAACGGAGACTGAAAGGCAGGTTCGTCTTCCATAGAGGTAGTTTTACTGTATTAAACGGGATCATCTCCCCACCACACCTTAGGCCAAAGATCTCAGGAAGATACCTTCCAATCGTAAGATCATTGATCTACAGCCAGAAGTGGCCTCAGAAATCATCTGGGCCAACCCTATCACTTTACAGAAGAGGAAACTGAGGCTCAGGGGAGTCATTGTTTTGGATCCTAGTTTGACCTTCTTTACTCTTCTTGGGTGGAACATATGCCTATGCTGAAAGAATGACTATGTGGAACGCTAACTCATTAATAGATTATAAGCTCCTGGAGGGCAGGAAATACTTCATTCTTGTCTTTGCATGATGTCCATCACATAACAGCAGCTTTTAAAATACTTGCTGAATTGGGTGGAATTGTCAATATTACTAGTCGAATGTAAAATTCTTGAGGGTGGAGACACTTTTCATTTTGTCTGCTGTCCCCAGTGGCTAAGCACAGTTGTAGGCACTTAATGAATGCTTATTGGATTGGATTGGGTTTTTTAACTGCAAATCATCTCTCTAGGGATCATGCCCAAGATCTCCAAAACAAACATTTTCTATAACTGTGAATGCCAAATAATCTCTCAACCTGGGAACATACTTTCCCCTCTGTTGTGACTTTCTGTGGTTTGCAAAGTATGTTCAAATGTAGAGTAACTAGTGTAACAGCAGAACCACCGTGGGAGAAATGGAAACACCCCCTGTGTCTTCCTCTGGCAGATTGGAATTCCACAGATCATCCCTGTTGGGCCTGGGACTCCCAGCAAAGTCCAAATTCAGCAGCTGCCAAAGGGTAAACACCCTCTCAAGAACTGTGTCTCCACAGGGGGTGGGGAAGGGTGTGCTGAGAGAGGAGCCCTGAACCACCCCCCTGCTCCTCTACTTATGTGGCAATTAATAAAGGGCTAAGAGGCCCCTCAGCAAAGTTGGCTTGGGTGCAGAGAATTCAAATCTGAGCCTGCTTCTCAGCAAGCCATCGACATTCTGAAAAGACAAAGCACCGCAATGACAAAATAGCTCAAATTTACTTCTCCCCCTCTTGAAAATAAAACAAAAGCAGAATGGGATATCAGGCTTTTTACTTTTCCAGTGATCCCAGCTTGCAATTCAATTGCAATTATGCTAACTCCACAATCGCAATTTCCCACGTTGGCTTTTATCTCTCGGGAACACTGTCTACCTTGGGTTTGGCTTTAATGTGAGCTCCGGTGGAATACTAATGCCTGTCTCAATTACCGTTCTGGTGATTGAAGATCATTCTCTGCAGGAATCTTCTGTCTCGGGAGCTCTGAACTGTCCCAATGGCCGTGTGCAATGACCGCTATTTCTTCTTACTTGATATGGACAAAGCCAAAGATATATACGTAGATACCTAGATACATGGATGTGCATATATGTGTGTGTACATATACATTTCTATTTATATATACACGTATAAACAGATCTATATCTGGTTATATGTATGCATATATATACATATACATGCACACACCTACATATATACATATACACCAATGACACTTGCGTGCTGTTTTCACCACTGTAGGCTCTCGGGTTTAGATCTGGGTATTACTATGTGATCTATATCTCTCTCTCTGTCTATCTATCTATATAACAATTATCCAGATTTCTCCCTCATCTTAGTATTCTTTCCACTTGCATCATCAAGATCATTGTATATAGGGGCAGCTAGGTGGCGCAGTGGATAGAGCGCAGGCCCTGAAGTCAGGAAGACCTGAATTCAAATCCGGCCTCAGACCAAAAACTTGACATTTACTAGCTGTGTGACCCTGGGCAAGTCACTCGACCCCAATTGCCTAAAAAAAAAAATCACCATATATGTTGTTTTCTTGGTATCATTTGACTCTGTTTCAGTTCATGTAAGTCTTCCCATATGTTTCTGAAGTTTTCATATTTGCTATGTTTTATGAGGCAGTAAGTAATAGTTACATTAGGACATCCAACTTGTTTAGCCATTCATTCCCTGATCAATGGGAACCAACTCTGTTTCTGATTCTTTGCTACCCCAAAAAGTTCCTATCATGATTTTGCTACATTTTGTGTCTTTCTTTCTGTCCTTGACTTGTTCCTTTGGTATCTTTCTCTCTGCTCTTGACTCCCTTGGGGGTTTTATACCATAGCAGGACCCCTAGATCAGTGAGCTTTAGTGACCTTCCTCATAGCTCTCTAGAATAGTTGAACCAACTCCCAGCTCCACCAACAGTCCAACCCATTCATTTTACAGAGAAGGAAACTGAGGTCCAGAGAGACTTTTCTAAGGACACAAGTGCTTCGAAATAGCAGAACCCAGACAGAAATCCCATCCCCCCCTAACTCTGAATCTCATGTTCTGCCATGTTTGGACCCTCATCAGAGCAAGCCCAAGTGGGACTGGAGGGAGGGGCTTTCCACTTGCCCTGTGGTGGTGTGCCTAAGAGGAGTTCTGTGGAAGGGCATCAGCGACGGACTCCTTGGCATCCTCATCATGGTGGGCAAGCCCCCTTGGCTCTTCTGGCCAGACATTCATGGCAGTCTGCGTAATAATGGGTTGGATTGTACATAGAATTAGAAATGAGTAGGAACGAGGATTGGGCTAGCCCTCTAGTGAGATGCTTCTGTCAATGTCTGCATGATTCAGTCCCTGGTGGCATTAATTGGTGCTTCATTTGTGTGTTTATTTCCAGATAACTTGTTCAAGCCAAAGGAGAGGTGCATATCAGAGAAAGAGATGCATATGAGATCCAAAAGGTATTGAGTGACTTGTGTTTGGACTTCCCTCTGTATGAAGTGGATCCTGCTTCCACTAGCAGGACTTTGTGTGGCCCATGTCCATGTGTTTTAGACACCAACATCCCTTGGGGATTGATGATACCTGCTAACAAGAGAGCTTTTTCTTCCTGGCCCAGGTAGGCAGGAGGATGTGGTACCTCACTGCCTCCAGGGGTACCAAGTCAGTAGGTCTGGGTTACGTCTGTCAGCTACACTGAGCCTGGACATAGAACAGGGAGGCATGGCTGAGGTCCAAGGTGCTCCAAAACAAATCTGAAGAATGGAGCAGGTCTTAGATTAACTTGGAGCCCATCCTTGGGCTCTGGGAAATTCTTGACACAACTCACATTCCATTGGATTCAATTCGCTAAGCTTTATCAAGCCCCTGCTATGGACCAGGTGCTGTGCTGGGTGATAGTGATAAAAACGATCCAGCTCCTGCCCTCCACCAGCTTCCATTCTACTGGGAAGCACAACATGTGCACAGATAAGCAAATTCACAATATATAAGAAACGATTTGGGGTGGATGTTAATGGGCAAACAGAGAGGTTGTGCTTTATCCTAGAGGCACCAGTGAGCCACAGAAGCCTTGTGGGCAAGAGAATGACATGGTCAGACCAGGACTTTGAGAACCACAAATGTGCTTCTGTCTGGCCCAGAATCCACATTCTGGACCAAAGCTCCTGGTAAGGCCTGAGTTGGTTAGAAGGCCCTCCTTGGCCTGCCAAGGGCGTCCCTTCAGCTGTACATCCCAGCAGTCGCCACGCAGCCTTACTTAAGACCTCCAGTGAAAGTAAGCCCTCTTGGCCCCAAGGCGTCCCCTTCTGCTTCTGGATAATTAGTCATTAGGAGGTTTTCCCTGACACCCCGTCTGACTCTGCCTATGCAGTCTCCCTGCCTGCTCCTCCTCCTGCCTGCAGAGGGTAAAGAGGACGAATCTCATCCCCTTCTACATGACGGTTCGCTCTACTTGGACACAGCTGCCATGTTGCCCCACGTCTTCCCTTCTCCAATATCAACATCCCTGTTCCTGCCGATATCTTGGCCCCACCGAAGGCTGCTTCTTGTTCTTGACATCAACCAAAGGCCGCTTGAAAATTAATCTGAGAAGTTCGGTGCAAATCTAAGTGCCAAAATAACCACAATCATAATAATTGCAGAAGCATTTATATCATGCTGTAAGGCTTGCAAAGTGTTTTACAAATGTCGTCTCCTCACAGCAACTCTGTCATTATCCCTCTTTTCAGATGAGGAAACAGGCAAACAAAAATGAAGTGACATGTTCAGGGTCAGACAGCGGATGAGAGGCTTCCTGAGTCCAGGCACAATGTTCTATCCACTGCACCATCCAGCTGCCTTGTATTCCCTGAAGTCTGGTGCATATGGGAGACAAGTTAGCTTGGTGCCTTCCCTCTGCCAGCTCACAGCCTGGCCCCATCATGCCAAGCTTGGGAAGCAGATCAAAGTCCTACTTGCTGACTCATCAACTTGAGAAAATAGCCCTGTGGTCCCAGGCACTTCCCCAGGGTCTCATCCTCAGAATCCGCCCAGATCTGCCGCCATCTTTCCTAACATCCGGTGTTTAGGCAGCCTCAGAGTGAGGATTGAATAACAGAGCACCGGAGGGACAGCTCTTCTTCCTGAAATTTCATTAGTCTGACAAAATCTGCAGTAATATGAGAAATTATAAGAATTACCCCTAATCTATAGTGCACTGATCTGCATTAATAAAAATGAACACACTTTTCCAGGCACCACCTTTTGATTTTTATCGAGTTCAATTGTTTACTTGGTAATTGGTGAAATTTGATCATCTGCAGTGAAGCTTCAGGTAATTAACTGAGAGGGAGGATAAACTTGCCTGTTCTATTAGCAGTCTGAACCACAGCAAGCTGGCATGGGCCTCCAAAGTGCCACGGGTTTGGAAACACTTCCCCCTGCCAAGGTAATGACGATGACAACGATGATGATGATGATGATGATGATGGTGATGATGATGACGACTACAGCCAAAGCCCCAATTTCTGTAGCATTCTAGGAGTTAGAGAGTACTTGCCATATAACAAGACTGCCAGGTCTGGAGTGGGAATGTCATTTTTCAGTTCAATCCAACAAGTACTTATTAGATGCCTACTATGTGCCATGCACTGTGCCAGGTACCTGGGTTACCAAGAGAGAAATGAAACGGTGTCTGCCCTCCTTAGTAGACAGATATGACATGCACATACAGAAGTGAGTCTGAGGTCACGTAAGGGAGAGGGAGATCGCTGACCACCGGGGAGATCGAGAAAGACTTCACATGGGACATCCCATGATCCAAAACTCGATGAAACAGAGGTGAAGAGAGAGGAGGAGCCTGTACAGAGATGGAGGGGCAGGAGATGGAGTGCCGAGTTTGGAAAGAGCAGGGTGACCAGAGTGTCTGGAGGGTGGAGTGCATGAAGTGACGTCCAGCCAGATGTGCCGCCATCTTTGCTGACACCTGGCACTCAGGCTATTTCAGAATAAGGATAGAATAATGAAGCACCAGAGAAAGTTCTGGCATGAAATCAGCCTGGAAAGGCAGGCAGGAGCCAAACTGTGAGGGGTTCTTAAATGCCAAGCTGAGGGGTTTTTGAATTATGCTAGTGACAATAGGGAAAAAGAAAGTGCCTTGGACAGACTAGTGCTTTAGGAAGATTCTTTTGACAACATTGTGGAAGACAGATGGGGGAAAAAGGGGGGCTAGACGTCGAGACAACAAGAAGGAGGTTATATCAGTAGTCTAGGTGACAGGGGATGAGATCCTGGACTAAAGTGATGTCCAAGTGATTGGAGAGAAAGGGAGGATGGGAGAGGTGTGGTAGGGCTAGAATCAAGACTTAGCGACTTACTGGATATGATGAGCAAGGTAGAATGAGTTGTTGAGGACGACTCTCAAGTGGTGAACTCTGAGGTCCTCAAAAGATCAGGAGAGTGTGGAGGAGGGGCAGGTCGGGAGAAGAGAGTGAACAATGTTTTGGACATGCTGGACTTGAGATGCCTGCGTGGGACGCGCTGGTAGAAGCGCCGAGCAGGCTGCTGGTGCTGTAGAGCATAAGTATAAGAGGGCTGGCGATGTAGATTTGTAAAGATGAGATTTTGACCTGTGGGAGGAGAGAGGATCACCAAGAGATAGAGTGTAGAAAGAAGACAAAAGGTCCAGGACAGAGCCTGGGAGCTCCTGGTGCTGGAGCGAGGCAGGACAATGAGGGGTAAGGATCATAAAGGGAGTCAGTGGAGGAGGGGTCAGATGGGCAGGAGGACCAAGAAAGTGCAGTGTCATGGAAGCCAAGGAATGAGAGAGAGTGCTCGAGAAGGATGGAGGGTGAAGACTGAGAAAAGCCCGTTGGGTTTGGCGGTGAAGAGATTATTCATAACCTTGGACAAAGAAGTTTTTGGACAACTATGAGGTCAAGCCGGATTACAAGGAGCTGAGATTCTATGGAGAGGATGAAATAGAGCTGATGTTTGCACACAAAGACTTCACTCCTAGGAGTTTGCTTGTGGATGGGAAGACAAAGAGGACGATCTCTTGAAGGGATGGCAGAGTCACCATTTCGTGTACTCCCAATAGTTATGTCAAACCCATCCCCAAACTGGATAGGGAGTGGCTGTGTGACATCATTGGTAGAGTGAATTCCCAGGGAGTTTCTACTAAGGCAGGTCAGCACTTTCTCTACAACATTCTCAGAGAATTGTGCAGAATACCAAGAGGTTAAGTGACTTTGCAGTCATGATGTCAGAGATGAGGCTTGAACCAACATCTTTCTACCCCCAAAGTCATCCTTCTATCCATGATTCGCTGCTGCTTCTCAGGTTAAACCACTCCCTGTTGACTGAGCGGAAAAATCAGTCATAACTGTTGTTTTGAAGACAAAGTAATTAAAATTAGTTAGAATCATAGAGAAAGAAGAGACTCCAGGTAACATTGAGTCCTTTCTCACGGTTCTTCCTTCCAGGGCCAACCAGTACAAGTCTAACCTTCTCTACCACAATAGCCTCCAAAGGCTCAGGCAGGGCACAATGGGTAAAGCGGGCAGAGTCTTAGATTTGGACTCATGAGAAACCCAGGTTAGAACCCCTGTCCCTGATCCTTATTGTCAAGTCCCATCCTCTCTGAGCTAAGCTGTGCACTCTCCTCTGTGCAATGGAAATGATGATACCATCAGTACCTACATCCCAGGACTGTTGGGTAGAAATCATTCTGCAAACCTGACTATAAATGTTAGTGGTGATGGTCATTTTCATCGTAGTTGAAGCTACATTACCCTTTGGTGTTGTCTTGGGTTTTTCTACCAGTTCTTAGCTAGCACCATCCCCATCCTGTCCTCTGTCCAAGCTCCACCGAGTCAACATCCTTCCTAATAGTTGACGCCATCATATTCCAGATGTGGTTGGAGTGATTGGTACACTCTCCATGAGAATCTTGGTACCTCTATTAACGCAGTCTAAGATGTCACTCAGTGGCAGTACGTGGTTGGAGCTGGACCTTGAAGTCAAGAGCACCCGGGTTCAAGTTCTCCTTCTGACACAAACTGACTATATAACCCCCGCATTGCTCCCTGACTACTTCAGAAGATGGCTAGAAATGTAAATACTACTCTGTATCAATAGAGCATATTTCCAATGTACATTGTGCTGACAAAGTCACAGGTCTGGATTTATTTTTAAGGAAAAGATCACATTCCCTCGGGCAGCTGCCATATCCCAGTGTTAGCTTTTGTTAAACTTTTGGTCCACTAAAATACCCAAATCTGTTTCATTTGAACAATTCTTTAGGCACAGTTCTTCTTGAGGAAACCAAGGCCCTCCAAAGGCAATTCACTTACTTCACGTCACCTAGTTAGTTAGAACCAGTCAGTTACCAAACTTTTATTAAGAGCCTACTCTGTGCCGGGCACTGGGAGTAGCACCCAAGAGTCCTGACTACCAGACAAAGCAGCTACGCTTTCCAATGTGGGTTGCCTTCAGCTTAATAATAACCAACAAGTACAGTATCCAATGAGGTTTGCAAAACACTCTACGTATGCTCTCTCATTTGACCATTACCACACCCCTGTGAGCTGGGTGCACTACTGGGTCATTTTACTGATGAGAATGCCAAGGCTCAGAGTTTGTGATTTACCCAGGGTCACGTAGCCAACTAACTTCAGACATAGGCTTCCTGACCTCCGGCCACTGAGATAGGTACTGTTTTCAAGGTCCTCTTACAGACACAACCTGAATAAGATAGAGCCACCCCAAGGAGCCAAAAGATTCACTTTGGTTTCCTTCACACCATGATTCCTTAAGAGAATCATTTCCATGATATAATGGCACTTCCCAGGTTGCCTGAGGAGATTTCTCGCAGGTGGAATAGTATAGGGTATCCCAAGAGCCCAGACTGATCAGGTTATACCAATGTGAGAGGCAGAGGCTAGACACTCAGCCCATCCTACTTGGTACCATCTGTTTCCCATGTGGTTTAGAAATATAGAGGACTATTAAGCAGAGAGGGCAGCCAGATGGCGAAGTGGATAGTGCACTGGGCTTGAAATTAGGAAGACTCATCTTCCTGAGCGCATATCTGGCCTCACACACTTACTAGATGTGTGACCCTGGGCAAGCCACTTAACCCTGTTTGCCTCAGTTTCCTCATATGTAAAATGAGCTGGAAAAGGAAATGGCAAACCACCTTGCCAAGAAAAACCCCAAATGGGGTCAGGAGTTGGACACAGCTGAAATGACTGAACAACAACAAATTAAGCAGAGATATTCAGCTGGATATCACAAGGGTAGACAAATAATCATGCAAAGGCATTCAGATTGTCTCATCTGTTCCAATTATTTATTGTATCAGAGGAAAACTAGCAAAAGCCTTTGCTGAGAATGAACCAGGAAGCTTCTTTCAGAGGATGGGAATGAGACAATATTGTATAGCCAATCTGAAACCTAATTTTATATGGTCAGTAATTGGAGCCTTGCTCTTTGGAGGCCTAGAGAACAGCATGAGAAACATAAGTGGGAGCGAGTTAGAGAGGCTGATTTACGCTCAGTGTCAGGAAAAGCTTCTTAACAATGAGAGTTCTCTGAAAGTGGAGTGGGCTGCCTCAGGAGGAACTGGAGCCCCCATTGGTGGAGTCACCCAAGCAAAATATGAATGAGCACTTGAGGATCCATTGTACAGTCCTAGATTAGGCTGGATTGCATCTATGGCCCCTTTTCATGGGAAAGGACATAGCACTCTTTGAATCCCTCCTTCTGCACGGTATCATTAATTCTTATTTCTCTAGCACACGGAGCTTCAGAAGTACTTTCTCACAGCACCACTGTAAGGTAGGGAGGTACAAGGATTATTATTCTCACTTAAGGTTAGTTAAAATCAGCTTCAGAGAGATTAGGACATATGATCAGAAGTGTGGGAGGCAGGAATTGAACTCAGCTCTGCTGTGACTTCAAATTCAGTGCTCTTTCTACTGTAGAGCCTTCAGCTCTCTTTTAGTGGATACTGGGAGCACATGAAATTGCTTCTAAATTAATTTCTTCTCACATTGAATAAACCCTTTCATCCATCTCTTCAACCTTCTCTGGTACTTTGTCTAATCCGTCCATATATTTCCATTTATTTGTAGTATTTTTTACTTCATATGTATGCCATAAATATATATATACCTATATAAATGTGTATATGCATATATATACATATGTACATATACACACACCTTATATACACATTTAAGGCTGTGTACATAGTATACAGACACATATGTCCTTTTTTTAGTCTCTCCCATCAGAATGGAAGCTTCTTGGAAGACGGGATTTTTTTTTTCATTCTTGGGACTTTATCCCCAGAGCCTAGCACAGTACCTGGCACATAATAGGTGCTTAATAAATAAATGCTTGATGAATTGCTTCCTTGGTTGAGATGTGTAGTCCTCTGGGAGTGTCTGCACCCAAGGAAAATCAGACACAGAGGAACATATATCTAGAGATGAAAGGGACCTTAGAATGCATCTAATTCAACTGTCTCTCTTTAAAGATGAGGAAACTGAGTCCCAAAGAAGTCAATGACTTGGCCAAGATCACACACTAATAAATAATATGAATAAGATTTGAACTCAGGTTCTCTTTTCCCAAAGCCAGTATCTTCCCCCACCTCCATACCACACTGAATCTGGCTATTACTAGTCATATCACTAATAATTCTCATAGAATTTCTTATTTCAACACTACGTGGTTAGCCGATGAAAATGTATTTTCCCTTTCAAATGTCGGTTATTGCTTCCTGTGAGAGGCAACATGGTGGTAGGCTTTGAATCAAGAAGACCTAGGTTCAACTTGGCCTCAGACCTTTATCAGCTGTAGTACCTTGGACAAGTCTTTTCACTTCCCTAAGGTAGTGTTGTTGTTCAGTCATGTCTGATTCTCTGTGACCCCATTTTGGCATTTTCTTGGCAAAAATCCTGGAGTGGTTTGCCATTTCCTTCTCCAGCTCATTTTACAGGGTTAAGTGACTTTCCCAGGGCCACACAGCTAGTAAATGTCTGAAACTGGATTCGAACTCATGAAGATGAGTCTTCCTGATTCTAAGTCCAGTGTTCAATCCACTACGGTGCCCCCTAGCTGCCCTTTCTCTAAGGTAGTATGATGGCAGAAAGTTCATAGCGAATAGGGCGCTGGACTTGAAGTCTATAAGATAGAGTTTACACCTGTCTCAGATATTTCCTAACTGTTTGATCCTGGGCAAGTCCCAACTTCTCTGTGCCTCAATTTCCTCATATGTAAAATGAGAGGGTTAGACTCGTGCCACTAAGGTCCCGTCTGACTCTAAATCTGCATTCCTAAAATATTTATTCATGCTAGGTTTGGAGCTGAAGATTTGGATTCAAATCCCCACGTAGATATTTATGCTGGGTTATCTTAGAAAATCATCTCACCGCTCTGGGCTTTAGTAACCTCATCAGCACCATGAGAGGTTAGACTAGAAGATCTCCGAGGCTTTTCCCAGCACCAGTTGTATGATCCCAAGTCCTAAATCAGTCGCAGTATGTGTTAATAGAGAGAGTCCCCCTACAGATAACATCACCAACTTGGAGGTGGCGCCATATTGATTGTGTGCCCTAGTGACTGTCACGCGGAAATGGATCCATGGCCTTGTCTATTCACCCACTCTCTGGCTGCATTTCAGAATATATAATAACTTACCTGAAGTCAAAAAGAAGAAGGAAGAACAAAAGAAAAGGGTGATTTTACAGAGTAATCGACTGCGCGCCGAAGTCTTTAAAAAGGTAAGGTATCCTCGGGAAGCCCCCCTCCCGGCCCCTGGTGATCCTGCCTCAGAACCATGACCTCTTCTTTCTCTTCACCCCCTCTAGCAACTACTGGATCACATCCTGCAGAGGAGCACAGACTGACCGACAGACTCAGCAGCTACAATTCCAGGGTCTGAGATGACCTAAAATATTGCATAGCGCATTAAAGTTAGCCTTATCTTCGTCACCCCCAAACCCTGATTTAACCGAGAGGTGCTGCATCGAGGAAGACACCTCCCCTGATCTACAAAGTGAGCAACAGCACCAGCTCCCAGAGGATCAGCCAGCGCAGAGAAGTATCCCATGTGCCCCATGAGGTGCGCACTCTGTTCTCCCCTCGGAGTGTCGCTATTTGCTCCTGCCTTCCCCCTATTATGACCCAGGAGGATTTTATGATCTTTCTGGGGCATAAAAACAATCCAGGGGCCTCGTTCTTGTCTGAGTTATTTTCATTAACTTCTTAGGAATTAAAGCTGTCCTTTCATAGAAGCAATGCCCTCCTCCCCAATCTCACCTCCTGCACCCCAAACCAGCTCCTTCCCAGCCAGGTTTAGGAACCCTTCAGAGTAGGCTGATTACCAGATGACAGCTGCAGCAGCAGCTGCAGAGTTTTCCTAGGTGGGCTAGCATGGTGCCTGGGAGCAGCCTAATCTAGTTGGGTAGCAAGGTTGAGCTGGGCTCAGGACCCCAGAGGGAATATTTCATTGACAATGCCATACTCCCTATGTCTTCTCATTTTCCTCTATCGTTATGAGACACCTTAGTGGGAGTATCAATTTTGATAGAAGATCTGTGGACAGAAATAAACTATGTACAGCTGTTGGCAAATCTAGTGTTTTCTACCCCCCAAAAAAACCTTTCTGTTTTCAAAAAAGACTCCTGACAAAATTGTCGTTATCGGCCTTCCAGACTCTTACAATTTCCTTTATTTATACATGTATATTTTGGAAGTTATACAGGAAACTAGTTTTTAAAACAAAATGGAAATAAATATTATTTTAAAAGTCTCAACATTTTGGTGTTAATGTTTTTGTTTTTCATTTTTCTCTGATTAAAAGTGAAGCTTCCATCCTAAACTATATAAAATATTTGGTATGGGATCTCCCAAGGTCTTCCCAGCAGCTCCCAGAATTCTCTTCTACATGACCTCACTTCTGCCGATGACTCTCAGGTGAGGACGCAGCTAGAAAGAGAACACAGACTTTGCAATCAAAGGACCTACTAGGTCTGTGTCTTGGCTCAGGCATTCATGGCTCTAAGCTTGGAAAATCTAGTTCCTCTCCCTGAGACTCAGTTTACTCCCTATGAAATGGGGGAGTGGGAGTAGATGACGTCTGAGGCCACTTTCCCCTTTCAATCTTTGATCCTGGGATTCTCTGGTCCTCCTCTCTTCAGAATACTACGGTGGGCTATCACTCCCTTGCCCAGCTGTCTAGTGATGCAGCCGGGGAGAGCCCCTGGAAGGAACGCAATGGGATACAATGTAATCCAAAACAAATTTATAGAGAGAAGGCCTAATAGGTGCCAGTCACTGGGTAGGCAAAGACCAAAAGGAGAGAGTCTGCCTGCCCTAATGAAGTTTACGGAGAGGAATGTCCAGAGAAGAGTCGATGCTGCCCTCGCCCTCCCCCTCTACACACAAGTGACAGCCAGGGGTCTCCCTTCCCCTGACGGTGTAGATTTTACCTGAAGTGAGGTGGAAAGGGAAACAGAAGAGGATGAAGAGGAGGAGGAGGAAAGAAAAGAAAGGAAGGGGGAGAAGGACTAGGACTTCTGGAGGCCTGAAATCCAGTAGGACCTAAATATACAGAATCGGCAAGAAGATCTCAGGGTTGGTCCCTGAGCCTCAGACAGAGACGTGAGCTTGGGCAGAGGTTGGCTCAGAGGGGAGGCTCAGGATCACGTTTCTAGCTGACCCTGGGTGCCACTTTTTAAATTTCACATCAACACGCTAGAAAAGCAAGAGATGGGATATTACGTGTGAGAAACAATACCGATTGTCTACTGAGCCCCAGACTCAGCTCTGGAGGAGATGTAGGGTTTGGAGACGGTACCATCCCTGCCCCGGAGGAGCTTGCAATGTCCCAAGGCCATACTGAAAAGACCCAGGATCTCACCGATGTTGGTGATGTGCTCCCTCCCTCCAACAGCAGTCTCAGCCCTTACACACACACACACACACACACACACACACACACACACACACACACACACACACACACACATACACATACACACACTTTAGTTGTGATATATATGTTGCGTAAAAGCTCTTATCTAGTGGATGATCTTATCCAGAGGCTGAACCTCTCCAAACCTGAGCCGGGCAGCCACATGCACCATCACTGGACCCGCTGCGCTTGGAAGCTTTCCCATGTGGTAGGAAGTGGGTCATGTCTGGGTTTCACTGACAAAGCCTTCAAAGACACAGGAGCCCCTCCGTGCCCCAGTGAGGCATCACAGAAGAACTTTATGGAGCTAACTCCAATACTCACTGTTCTAAGTTGGGGTAAGACAAAGTCTTAGGTAATGTCCTAGAGAGAAACCCTGTTGCTGATGGGAAGGGACAGAAGGCTTCCTAGCAGGGCTGGCATTTCAGTCGGACGCTAAAGGAGGGGAGGGAATTTAATGAGTAGAAAAGAGAGGAGAGGACACGTCACATGCAGGAAGCAACATTAGCAAAGAACAGAAGTAAGAAAGTGAAGGGCTCTTTTGGGGGGCCAGTGGGGAGAACCAGTCAATAGTCCACCATGCCTGGAACCCAGTAAAATGGAACTGCCTACTGGCTGGCTGGCTGGCTGGCTAGTCCACTTTCACTGAAGCTAAAGGGCAGAAATCATTCAGAGATGAGGCCAGAAAAGCAGGCAGGGCAGGTGGTGTCCGATTTGAGAAGACCTTGAAAGCTGGTGGAGGAATCTGAACTTGACCCAGGAGGCACTAGGGAGCCACTGAAGGTTTCTGAGCATGAATGTCAATCTCAGTTCTATGCATGGCAGTCTGGCAGTGGTTTGAAGATGGGATGGGAGGGGGGAGAATTTTGAGGCAGGAAGACCTGTTGAAGTGTTTATTGCAATAGCGCCCGGGGACAGTAATGAGGACCTATACTGGGGTAAAGGCGTTAGTGGGGGAGGGCTGGAAGGGGCTGGGAGAGAGACCCTGGAGGTGGAATGAACAGATGTGCTAACTGCTGGATTTGGTGCCTGGGTAAGGGAGGGGAGGGAAAGGAAGGGGAACCTTCCCTTCAGTTCTGCTCAGTGTTCATTAGCGCCAGGGGTGCTATGGGAGGTGCTGTAGACAAGACCCAAAATGTCCCTGCCCTCTGTTAGAAGGCAAGGGCCAAATTCCAAACATGGAGCCTGAGCAGACAGTGGGGTCCTTGAGAGGAAGAGTAAAGACTGTTCTCTCAGAGGGGCCGCTTGGCTCCTGGTCTCTGTCTTTCCTCTTGGAAAATCAGGAGTGCTGTCTACCACCATGCCAAACATCAAGAGTCTCCCTTGAGCTTAGCAAAAAGTGTTCAGATATACCAGTTATGCATGGCCTGACCACTTTCTTTGCAAATACAACAACCAGCTTTCATGAATCATGGTGGGCTTTCAGTGTGGGAATGCTTAACTATGTGTATTGTTACAAGGGTTTTGTTTTTCTTTTTCCCCAATTTTTCAGATGTTGAGTGGAGAGAAATAGGCTTTTGTTCATTGAAAAAAATAAAATTCCATCTAAAAAATGGAGGTGGCAATAAATCTAAGAATAAATATGTGTCAACTTGAGAAGAAACATTCTAGTGAAATTTTTCAAGGACATTTATTAGCTGAGATGCCTGAGGCAGGAAGAGTAAAAAGATAAGAAATGGGGAATGTTGGTTTGAGGATTCTTTCCCATAGCCCTGTCCCCTCAAAACCCATGGAAAGGTGAGCTTGTCTTTTTGGTTGTGCTTGTAATGCTCAGGAGTAAGTATCAGCTATGTAGTGAGTAGGCCTGGTGTGTATCTCATGGTTCTCACAGTCAAGTCAGGCTTAGCCCCAAACTCAAAATGGCGGGAGAGTCTGAGCCGGCCTCCCTGACTCAGTCTTCTGAGGGGCCCTTCTCCTTCTAAGGAGCTGAGTTCCTCTTGGCCAGGATCTTTCTCACCAGATTCTAATTGTTGGAAAAGACTTTGAAATCATCTGAATTTAAGGGCAATTTTCTGTTCGTCTTAATCAAATGTTGAAAGTGAGAAGTATTTTCAAATTGTAACTGTTTGTGTCTAACATAAAGAACACTTGGATCTGGAGTAAAAGGACCTGGGTTTGAGTTCAGGCTTCCTAACTTGCCAGCTGTGTGACCTTGGGTCAGTCACGACCGTCCTTTGGGCCTCGGATGCCTGTTAAATGGAGAAGTCAGACCAGACGACCTTGTGGCCCTTCCAGTGCTGACACAGCATCATGACAGCGGAGCCTGAAGAGGCCTTAGAAACAGGCTAGTCCAGATCCCCCATTGTACAGATAAGAAAACTGAGGCTCAGGCTAAATCGCAGAGCACTGTGAGCCTTGGCTCCAGGATCTCAAAGTAAGCTTTTGCTGATAGGGAGACAGCCTGCTGGGTTTGGAGTCAGAGGACCTGAGTCTGCTACATGCTACTCCTGTGACCTTGGGCACCTTTAGCTGCTGTAAACCTCAATGTTCTCCCCTGTAAAATGGAGGGGCAGTCTTCAAGGTCCCTTCCAGTTCTAAGCCTCCCATGCTGCTTGAGGGGGATGCCAAATGACTTCCAAGAGGCATCAATCAGATGCTTCCAGGCCTCAGGAGCTCATCTCCTGCCTCCGTGTTTTTCCACAAGCTGTCCCCCATGTCTGGGATATTCCCCATCCTGACTGATAGTTCTCATTGAGTCATTTCAGTCCTGTCTGACTCTTCATGACCCCATTCGGGGTTTTCTTGGCAAAGACACTGGAATGGTTTGCCATTTCCTTCTCCGGTTCATTTTACAGATGAGGAAACTGAGACAAGTAAGGTCAAGTGACTTGCCGAGGGTCATTCAGCCAGTAGGTGTCTGTGGCTGGATTTGAACTCAGGAAGAGGAGTCTTCCTGATTCCAAGCCCAGTGCTCTATCTACTGTGCCACCCAGCTCAATTCTCCTAAAGCCCAGATCAAATGCTGCTCCCTGTGCTTGGCCTTGCTTGACTTCCCCAGTTAGTATCACTCTGTCCCTCACCAAATGGACTTGTCTATAACTGATATCTAATGAGTTGTGCACCTGTTGTTTCTGGTCTGTCGGGTGTCAGCACCTTGAGCATGAATTTATAAGCTGTTTTTCACCTTGGTCTTTGTATCTATTCCCAATGCCTAAGGCATAATTGGTACTGGAAAAAAAATGCTTTTAATTTGTGACTGCAACTTTCCTAAGCCAATGCAGATCGCCAGAGGCCACTGCTCACCAGCATTATTTTAAAATGACCACAGTTATAAGCTAAGCAATTGGCTAAGCTTGAGATATACAAGCTGTAGCAATGTGGGGCTGATGTGTTGTGCATCTTGGTGGCTTCATTTTGAAAAAGAAATTCCTAATTTGGTTATTTGTCCTTTCTACCAGTTAGTAATGGGATAATGGAAAAACAATTGGCTTTCCCAGCCAACATTTTCTGCCAACCAAACTTCCTGGAAGCCCTGCACTCCCGGAGCCTGAGTCAGCACATGCTTCCTTACTCATATGTCAAAATACTCTTTGTGAAAGAGCCAGGGGTTCAAAAGTGGTTGGATGAAATCCCATTGGTTAAGAGTTGAGACACTGCCGTCTCCACACTGGTTGGGATGAAGGCAAAAGGAAATGGCTTGGACTCTGGCCGTTGAAGATGGCCGTTAGAGCTGACCCACAGACTGAGAATGCAGAGTAGCAGATCCACATCAAGGAACAAAGAGGGAAAGGGGGGAGAATGCCAAGATGTGGTAGCTGTGCCTCAAAGGTGTATGAAAGGCCAGTGTCTGACAGGCAGGCAAAGAGAAAATGAAAACCATCAAAATCCTGAGGGCTATTACCCCACAGAGCACTGCCTATAGATAAATCATAGTTTTTTCTTGATTCCTGCTATCTTGGTGTCAAAGCCCAAAGCTTTCATGGCCACCATGAACTTAGAAGTATCTATTGCCCCAATTCCATCTGTATCAGCGATCAAATGCTTCTCTAATTTCACATTTTGAGCATGGTCCTGGCTTGCTGAGTTTATACTCATTCATGTTCTGTCAATCATCTCATGACCACCGAAGCAGAGACCTTGGGAAAAGGCTAGGATGGAGAAGAATTATGTCTCATGTTCACAGATAAAGAGAAATTGGAACCCAAACAATGGAGGAACTGCCCACATAAGGTATACAGTGATTGTGTGGCTCGATGGCCGAAGACGAGGGAATCATGGGAATTGAGTGAACCCCACTGCCTCCATCTTGTGACTCAATTCTGGAGCTAGCTCAGTTCCCTTTCTATCCAATTATGTGTCTGGTCCAATTTCTGTCTGGTGAGAAAATGCCACACAAGTGATAAGGAGAGATGTTCCCACATCCCACATAACCATCCATCCCAAGTATCTTACCATCTGCCCCACTCATGCTCCCCTTCTCCCCATTTGGACCTGACCCCCAGAGCACGAGGAATACTCCCTCAGAGTTAACCCACTCAGTTGTGTTGCATCACTCTGGGGCTGAGCTGTCCCGCTTGATGAGTCACATTAGGCAATAATCCAGCCCATTACAACTAGCTAGCCCCAGTACATGCTTCCCGTACCACCTCGCCATCCATTTTGCCCTGCCCTGCCTCCTAACCACCACCACCACCTCTTGGCCTCTTTCCCCTTTCCTATCTTGCTCTGAGCACAGCAACGAAATCAACGCTACCATTGCTTCCTGAAAGCATGTGTCAATCAAGCGCCTTAAGATTCTCACTCACCAGCCCAGTGACTCTTCAGACCAAAACCCCTTCCTTGGTCCCCACTCACCAATCTGTACGGCTTCCCCCAATAGAGTGTAAGCTCCCTGAAGACGAAGACTGTCTCCTTTTTGTCTTTACCTCTCCCTCATGCATAGTTGACACATGCATTCACTTTGTAGGAGGGCTTTGTGAGGAAAGGATAGAGGGATGCAACAGTGAGAGGAAGGTAGTAGTAAAGGGAGAAAGAGAATCCTGCATTGACTCTGCTTTCTGTTTCTAGAATGTGCTTCTGCCTCAGTTGCTGGTTGGCTAGCCAAGCAAGCCAGCCGTCTGGCCACGGCTGTGGTAGATGGCCTCAGGTGTCCTCAACTCCCTCCCCGAGCTTGGCCATAGGTCTTTGCCTTCATAGCTGGGGGGTTCTCAGCCAGCTCACAGGGGATGTGGATGGCAGTCCCAGGCACAGAAGAAAGATGGTGGGGCAAGGAAGAAGGCGGAGGGGGTGATCCTCTCTTCCCTCCTCCACTATCTTCTTAGCTGTCCTAGGACCTCAGTGGAAATTCTCCAGATGTCCTACTGTTCTCTTGGACAGTCCTGAGACCCACATCTAGGCAACAGGGAATGAGGTTTCAAGCAAGGGGGAGCCCACTCTCCACCTGTATGAACTTGGCTCCAGCACGTTATTAAGGGAGATACGGGGAGGAAGCTTGTCTATCCTTCAGAGCCCGGGCACAGACATTGCTCTCCATTCCAAATGTGGCCACGTAGGGAATAGAGCTGACAGCAAACTGCTGCCACCGCTGCTGCTATTACTGACCTTTCCTTTTCAGAGGACCAGCGACAACATGGGTGACGCCTTGACCTACAAGTCATAACTACTGAGGCTGAGTAACCAGAGTTTTGACCTGGATGCTGATTTTAAATAGACTATTTCCAACTGTAGTCGCTCAGAGACAGAGCTCAGCACCCAGTTAGTTAGCAAGGATCATTTTATTTTATTTTATAAAATTCAATTTTAGTTTCTAGTCTGCATTCTCTCCCTTCCTCCACCCCCTTCCAAATGAGAAAGCAAGAAAAACAAAACCCATTACAAACATGGATAGTCAAGCAAAACAAATTCCCGCATTGGCCATGAGGTGTAATTAATTTGAAAAAGGAAGCTACCAGATGGTGAGCACTCCCCTCCCTCAGTAGTTGTACCCCAGGTGAGCTCTGTCCCAGCCTGCTCCCACCATGGCCTCCTCAGGGCGCATTGCGGGCCACCTTCTCTGCGTATGCAAATTGCTAATTGTAGCTCTGGCTAATGAGAGAAGATTGGGAAGACAGCATTAAGCCTGGATAGAATCACTTTATTAAACAGCACTGATAGTTTAAAAAAAAGGCAGCATCTGGGATTCCAGCTACCTTGGGAATACTTGGCTCCTCTGACTGAAACCTGAACAAAGCAGATGCTTCCACGGAAGCCCACAGAGCTCCTTATGCTGCACCTGCCCAGGGATGCCAGGCGGAAGGAAGCGGCATTTGCTCCTGGAGGCTGAGTGACAGGGCCACCCTTCTCCACCATAGGCACACCCACTGCCCGTGACTAACACCATTACAGTGGACAAAGGAATTAGTGGCCATGCTTATTTCATTGCCACATGAGGCCATGTGCACACTCACCACAAAATGCCACCGTGGCTAGCACACAGATAGGATTCTCATGCTGGGTTTTGTCTAAAAATACAAAGAGAGGGGTGGCTGGTCTAGATTTAATTATACACTGACATAAGAAACTTTTCATTCTTATTTCAGCTGAACAAGCAACAGAGTCTAGTCTTTTCATTGTGTGTGGTATATTTCACTGTCCATGACTAAGCCAGGGCCCACACCCTGGTAACAAGGACCTTGGCAGGTAGTAAATGCAAGGGTAGCAGTCTCAAACTCCCAACTATGGAGCAAAGGCCAGCTGGTGAAACCTTTCTTCATGGTGCTTTCTTTGGGTGTGCTCTGCTGGAGGAAGTGGATGGCTAAAAGGACCCATCTGCAGAGCTATAATGAGGATTTCTCAAACCCAGGGCAAATTCAGTTGTGGAGGGAGGTCTGCAGATAGAGGCGGTGCCAGGAATTAGGGTTGGAGGATCTGGGGAGTGGAAGCTGGAGTGGGTGAGAGTGAGCCAGAGCAGTGCTTGGGGGAAGAAGGGGGAGGGTGGGTTCCCCCTCGATGGCAGTGCCCTGGGACTTGGTACTCGTCACCCTCTCCCAGTTCTTGCTTTGCTTATATGTATCCATTGTAAATCTTGATTTGTCCTTAAGGCTCACATTTCAGTACATTTAATACAGTGAGACAAACTGACGCGGAGCTCCAGAGCATGGGACCTGCCCCTCATTTCCCTAGCTCTGAAATGATGGAGGCCAGTTATGGCAATTTTTGTTGTTCTTCATGACTCCATGGACCGAATGGCACGCTAATACGATCCATGGGGTTTTCTTAGCAAAGGTATTGGAGGGGTTTACCATTTCCTTCTCCAATTTATTTTACACATGAGGAAACTGAGGCAAACAGTTAAGTGACTTGCCCAGGATCACACAGCTAGTAGGTGTCTGAGGCCAGATTTGAACTCAGATCTTCCTGACTCCAGGCCCAGAGCTCTATCTACTGCACCACCTAGCTGCCTCAGACATGGTGGTGCAGGTCCCTAATCCCTGACACCCTGGGAGTCTGAGGTTGGTGGATCTCCTCAGATCAGGAGTTCTTTTGAACAGCAGCGCTAAAGCCCATGGAGGGACTACACAAAGACTGGCACCAATAAGGTGAGCCCCTAGGAGCAAGGGGGCATCAAAGCTGCCTAAGAAAGGTCAAAGTGTCCTGGATTGGAAATGGACCAGGTTAAAGCTTCCATGCAGATTAGCAGCAGGGTAGAGCCTAGGAGAGCCACAGAACTTCTAGCCTGAGTGACCCAGGCTGGCACAGGAAGAGAGGAGAAGAGAAGAGAAGAGAAGAGGAGAGGAGAGGAGAGGAGAGGAGAGGAGAGGAGAGAAGAGAAAAGTGAGAAGAGAAAGAAAGAAAGAAAGAAAGAAAGAAAGAAAGAAAGAAAGAAAGAAAGAAAGAAAGAAAGAAAGAAAGAAAGGAGGGAAAGAGGGAAGGAAGAAAGAGAAAAAAAGAAGAGAAGAGAGCTTGGACAAGATGGTCTGTTGGGTTCCTTTTCTGATGCACTTTCCATGCAAGGTAAGTACAATAATAATGCAGATTTCTAGACCACAGCTTAAAATATGGAAATGAAAGGCAAAGTCTCTGCTCCAGGCGCACCCCCTCCTCCTATCTGGATCAAGTCAGATAGCATGTGAAAGTACTTTGCAAACCTTCAAGCACTCCATAAATGAGCTATTATTATGGTGTTGTTTATCATCACCACCATCATCGTTGTTGCTGCTATTGTTATTATCTGGTTCTGCTCACTTTCTCCTTCTGTGGAACACTCTGTATCTGGAATATTTTATGCCTGAAACCTTCCATGTTAGAACCTTCCAGATTCCCTAATCGTTCATCTCTCTCTTCTGGTGATTTCAGAAATAGGAAACCAACCCATAGACTCTGCCATCTTAATCATAGGACCATTGATTTAGGATTGAGAGGAACCTCAGAGGTTATTTAATCCAACCCCTTCATTTTACAGATGAGGAACCCAAGACCCAGGGAGAGGAAATCACTTGTCCAAGGTTATACAGGTACAAAGTGCCCAGAGTTAGGATTAGGACTTATTTCACTCCAAAACCATTTTTCTTTGCACTACATCATACTGGGAACCAAACCTCAGAGGATCAAAGATTTAAAGCTGGAATGTACCTTAGAGGCCATCCTGTTTAAACCCTTCATTTTACAGATGGGGAAACTGAGGCCACGTGAGGGTAAGTCTCTTGCCACTGATCACACAGGGAGAGAGTGAGGGAATAATTTTTCCTTTTTAAAAATTTTATTTGTTTGTTTTTAGTTCTCAACATCTATAAAATCTTGATTTCTAAATTTTCTCCCCCTCACTCCACTCTTCCCTTTACAAGCTAGCATGCAATCTGATATAGGGGATACATGTATAATCATATTAAACATGTCTCCACATTAGTCATGTTGTAAAGAAGGGCCAGCCACAAGAAAGAAGAAACAAAAACAAAAAAAAAGAGAGAGAAAACAGTATGCTTCCATCTGCCTCCACACTCCAAGCGAGTAAGCATTTTTAAAGCATCTACTATGTGCCATGTACTGGGCTAAGTGCTTTAAAAATATCTTTTGACCCACACAACAACCCTTTGAGGTAGCTACTATTGTCCCCATTTTACAGTTGAGGAAGATGAGGTAAACAAAGTTGAGTGCCTCGTCCAGGCTCCCATAGCTGGTAAGTGTCCGAGGCTGGATCTGAATTCGCATCTTCCTGACTCCAAGCTCAGTGCTTTATGCACTGCACCTAGATTCCTCACAGGAAGTAAATAAAACAACTGGGACTTTATCCCAGGTCCTTTGACTCCAAATCCCATGTCTTTCCCCATATCCCACACTCTATCTCACCTCTGACCCCTTCCACGTCTCTGAGTGACCCTGTTGTTTGTGATTCTGCAAATGTGACCATATAAAGGTGGAAGGAGAAATAGGTCAAGACCATGACCCCATCACTGGGTCATCCATCCTATTTCCTCTATCCATAATGAAACATGGAGGATGATCTCCCCCAAGGCCTGGGACCCCCCTCCCACAGGCTGAGGTATGACTGTGTCCTGCCCTTCTGGAGATACGGTGTGCCCCTGCCTCTCAAGTGACTGTGATCTGGAAGTAGTCTTTCCCTTTCCTCTCTTTCCCCACCTTTCAGGCCCTTCCTTGTGAGATTTAAAGCACACCAAATAAAGGCCTGATGCTTTTAGCATCACTGACTGGTTTGCTTTCTCCGTGGAAACCCTAGGTCTCCAAATGACCCTGGAAGGGGCCGAGACACCAATTTAGCCTTTTAAAAATATATTTATAAAAATGGGACCAAGGGTATATAATAAAGAGTGAAGGAAAACCCTGGCAAGGTCCTATACAAATGGTATCAGGAGTAGGAATGCTCAGAATTCACTGAAGCCTGGAAGGAAAAACTAAAGATAGTGAAAGTGTTTTGTTTTATTTTTGTTTGGATTAACTTTACTTGGGAAAAATGAACAAGGTAGAAATAGAACATAATGAGGGGGAGGGAGCTGGATTTGGAATCAGGAAAATCCTGACTCTGACACTTAATGGCCTGGGATCCCACCTAACTTTCAGGGCCTCAGTTTCCTCATTTACAAAATGAAAGGTTAGGCTTGATGGACCCGAAATTCCATCCCAGCTCTTGATCTTCTGATCTAAGATAGAAGGACTCAGTTCTCATTTTTTCTCCCCAAGAATAAGATCTTCTTTCTAGAAAAACCTAGAACAAAAAATGTCTTACAGGGAGCAGATACCTGAGATAATTAAGGAGACATGGAAAGACAGGGTGCAACTGGTCTTGATGAATTCAGGGAGCCAATCCCCACTGAACACGCTAGACTGAGCCATTGTTGTTTGAAAGATTGTGGAGAATGGGACGGACTCCCTAAGATGACAGAAGTCCAAATGTCGAGAGAGAGAGAAGGAGAGACAGAGAGAAAGACAGAGAGAGAGAGAGAGAGAGAGAGAGAGAGAGAGAGAGAGAGAGAGA
>NW_020951131.1:1591644-1608295 GCF_900497805.2 Vombatus ursinus
GAGAGAGAGAGAGAGAGAGAGAGAGAGAGAGAGAGAGAGAGAGAGAGCCCCTAGATGTGATTAATTTTTTTAGTTCCATCTGGACCTTGTTAGCTGCTTCTTACATTTGTTTCTGATCGACTCTCTTGCCATATGGGCTTATTTATAAGTCCTTGTTTGACTTCACAAGGTGGATGTTCCATCATTGTCAGGATCCAGAATGGTGACTTAAGGGCCACTTAAGAAAGAGGAAGCTTCATTGCCAAGAAAGAGACATGGACATAAACATCAACATGGACATTGACATTGACATTGACATATATGAAGGAGGGACAGGGGCATGAACACAGATACAGACATAGACATAGACGTAGATGTAGACGTAGGCGTAGGCGTAGGCATAGGCATAGGCGTAGACTTAGACGTAGACGTAGACGTAGACATAGACATAGATATAGGCAGGGACATGGATGTTGACACAAGCACAGACCAGCAAAACCAAACTTGTGAATTCCAAGTCTCCCATAATGCCACACCATGAGTTTGGTCAGAAGACCTGTTTCTATAGGACTGGTCAAACTTGGGTCGTAACTACACTGCAATGCAAAAAGGAAATTCTAAACTTTTCAGCTCTTCCACTATCTCTAAAATATTTATACTCCCCTAAACACATCTATGATTTATAACCTATAAAATATTTACTTAGCCAAAAAATGTGTTATTGAAGACATGAGCCACACAATGCATATGTGCATTGTCCATGGATACCATGCATTATTGAAGAGACATTTATTCTTCAGATAAGTAGAAAGATAAAAAAGATAAAAGCATTATGAGAGTCCCAGTGCAATGAGCAAGAAGGTTCAGGTGCTTCGTCATGGTGACAGCCCAGAATCAGCAGCTGAAGCTAAAGGGCAGAATTTGAAATGAAAGATGTTCCCACCAGATCAGAGAGAAGCACAAAGATTCTCTGGGAAGTTGTGTCTTCAGGAATGCATAGCTCATTGTGGTGGGTGTGTCTTGACTTAGGAAAAGAGGACCCCCCTCCTGCCAATCACCCCCATAAGAGTGTCATTCCTGCTCCTCATACAGATGCTTTTAAAATGCTATACTAAGACATCCATAACAATACAGCATAGTGATATAAGAAGCAATGTGGAATAGCTGATAGAGGGCCAGCCTAGGAATCAGGAAGACCCAGATTCAAGTCTAGCAATTGACATATATCTACTATGTGACTATGAGAAAATTATTTAACCTTTCAGAGTCCCAGGTACCTCCCTAAGATTATAAGTTACAGACCAGCTACCAATTTTAGTCAATGTGAGGGAATTTCCCCATTAAGTGTTACTCATGGCAATGAAATAGTAGGTGAAGATCTCTTTCTCCCTCCAAAAAATACATATAATACAAAAGCATTGATTATACTGACAGTGCCTTAGAGTCTGCCTTCATGAAACCTCTAGTCTAGGAGAAAGCTGTGTCAACAAACCAAAGAGATTTAATGACCATTATTACATGGCAAGTGAATTAGAAAAGAATAAAACAAATAGCTCTTCTGAAGTAGGTCTTTGTCTGCCTTTCACAAATATCTATAGAGATGGCTCTACTTTTGCCAATGTTGACAAACACCCAGAGAAACTCGTAGAACACTGTTCAGAGGCATGACACACTGGAAGGTGCACCTCATTTATTCAAATTCTTTTAAGAGACAAGGGAAGTGCTGTCTTCAATCTTCATTTCATCTTGTTATAAGAACCTAGGGCTCTGGTAATCACGCTGTTACCTCCACCCTCAATGCAATTCCATCCCTGGGACAGACCATGACTAACTGTATGCCCAGTAGGGCTCCTGGCATATGGTTTCTATTCAATTAGCCATACCCTGAAAGTGTCACTAGGGTACCATTTAGTAAATTACCACTGCAATAGTCATTTACAGCCCTGCAAATAATTTTCCAAAGTCATTAGACCATTAAAGAGAATTTGCAGTGCCCTACCCAGGCTTTCTAACACCATCTTCTCCCAACAGTCCTCTTCTCTATCTACTGATCCCTTTATCATGAGTCTAGGGGTTGCCAACTTCTGGAACCCCTGTGGCTTCTAGCTCTTTAAGTGCCTAAGTGGGACACTGTTAGCCAAAGTGATCCTTTGAAATGGTACCTGGGTGGTGACTCAACATGTTAACAAGAAATAATCACTTTGGAGGAAAACAGAGTTTAGACCTAGAATTCGCCACTTTATCCCTCCTGCCCAATGCCATGAGAAGCCCCTCAGCTTCTCAGCCATTGGCCTGGTTGGCTGTCTCTACACTCCTTGCAAGTCACTCAAGGAGAGGAGGGACTCACCATTGCCCTGCCTCCTTCTTCTTTCTCCTTCTACCCTCATATCTCATTGCCTGGGAGCCAGATTCTTTCTGACTTCCAAGAGGATGGTTAGCTAATCCTCTGAATAGGGTGATAGTAACAGAAGGGTCTGGGAGATTCCCTACCCCTCCAGTTCCTGAACCATACATATTCCATAGAGAATGAACTTTCTGGAAACACTAAGTAATTATTATTAGAGCTTTCTGTTGTAAAGTATTAATATGAATACATTAATATTTCAAATATCTCTGATTTTTTTTCTATGTAAATCCAAGGGAAAATTGAGCAGGATTGTGAGAGGACTAGAGATTATGCCATATGCAGGTCAAATGAAGAACTGGGAATATTTAGTCTGGAAAGGGGTGAGAGAAGAACCACTTGTTAAATGTCTGCTATGTGCCAGGCACTGTGTTAAGTACTTTACAAATATCATCTCATTTGATCCTAACAACCCAAGAAAGTAGGTGCTATTATTCTCATTTTACAGTTGAGGAAACTGAGGCACACAGAAGATAAGTGATTTGTGTCAGGGTCACGTAGTTAATAAGGTTATATAGAGAGTAAGTTTCTGAGGTAGGAATTGAACTCAGGTCTTCCTAATTCCAAGCCCAACAGCTGTAGGCACTCCGGTGATACCTAGTGCCTTTAGTCAGAAAAGAGAAGATGGATGAGGAAGGGGAACATGAGAACTGTGTTAAAGTAGTTGAAGGGATGTCTTGTAAAAGAGAAAATTAAAACAAGAATGTAAAACTAGGTGTAGGCTTGACCTATCTAGTCTGCATAGTTCTTTTATGTATATAATTATTTACATAGTGTCTCCCCCATTAGACTGTGAGCTTGCTGAATGCAGGGCTTATTTCTTTCCTTCTTTGTATCCCCAGTGCTTAGCACAGTACCTGGCATATAGTAGATGCTTAATAAATGCTTGTGGACTGACTAAGGAAGAACTTTAGAATCATGAGAGTTGATAGAACCAAGATGGTGGAGTAGAGGAAGTAACCCAGTTAAACTCTCCCACCCCAAACAACTTTAAAATGAAGAGTGAAATTGAATTCTGGAGTGGTATAGCCAACGAAACGTCAGGCCAAGACAACTTAGGAGGTCAGTAGAAGAGGTCAGCAACACCAGCAATGGACCTTGGAGGTGGTGACAGTGGCTGCAGCAGCTTTGGGAACTCTCAGCCCAGAAATGTTCCAAGGAAGAGAGGAGAATTAGTGCTTGTTGCTGTAGAGGAACAAGAGTTCTTCCTGGGTAAAGACTAGGGCACAGACCAGGAGATTAGCCACCACATCTCTCCCTAAATCATACCACCATGGAAGCACCAAAAACTTGCAGACCCCTAGAAATATCTCTGAAAACAATAGTATGAAAAAGCCTAAAGCTTGGGATATCACCAGATAAGGAAAGCCCAACTTTGCCATAAAATTCAAAATCAAGAAAAAAAGCTAGAAAATAAGCAAACAGCAACAATAAAAATAACCCAACTATATAACGCTATTGTGGTTATAGTGAAAATGAAGATACAAGGTCAGGAGAAGACAACAACATGACAATATCTACAAGCAAAGCCTCAAAGAAATAGGCAGATTGGACCTAAGCCTAACAAGAATTCCTGAAAGAATTAAAGAAAGAGATAAAAGAGGTAGAGGAAAAATTGGGAGAAAAAATGAGAATGATGCAAGAAAAGTATGAAAGGAGCATTAACAGCTCAGTAAAAGATGTGCAGAAAATACTGAAGAAAAAAACACTTAAAATACAGAATTGAAAAAATGGAAAAGGAGGCACAAAAGCTGACTGAAGAAAATAATTCTTTAAAAATTATAATAGGGCAAGTGAAAGCTAATGACTCCTTGAGACATCAAGAAACAATAAAAACAAAGTCCAAAAAATGAAAAAAAAAAGAAAATGTGAAATATTTCACTGGAAAAAAATTACCCAGGAAATAGATTTTTTTAAAAAGATAACTTAATAATAATTGGACTATTTGAAATCCATGATCAAAAAAGAACCCAGACATCATATTTCAAGAAATTATCAAGGAAAATATCCTCAATATTTTAGATCCAGAGAGTAAAATAAAAGTTGAAAGAATCTACCAATCACTTCCCAAAAGAGACCCCAAAATGAAAATTCCTGAGAATATTATAGTCAAATTCCAGATCCCCCAGGTCAAGAAAAAATATTTCAACAATCAGAAAGAAACAATTCAAACAGCATGGAACCACAGTCATGATTACACAAGATTTCATAGCTTCCACATGAAACAAGCAGAAGGCTTGGAACACGATATTCCAGAAGGCAAAGGAGCAAGAACTACAACCAGGAAGAACCTATCCAATAAAACTAAATACATTTCTTCGGGGAGGGGAATAGATATTTAATTAAATAGAGGACTTTCAAGCATTCCTGGTGAAAAGACCAGAGGTATACAGAAAAACTTACATTCAAAGAAGGCTCAAGAGAAGCATATAAAGGCAAACATGAAAGAGAAAGCATAAGGGACTCAGTAAGGTTGAATTGTTTACATTCCTATATGGAAAGAAGATATATGTATCTCCATTATTAGGGCAGTTAGAAGGAGTTTACATAGACAGACCAGGTATTAGTTGATTAGATTGGGATAATCTCAAAAAAAAATTAAGGAATAAGAAAAAGATGTGCACTGGGAGGAGGAAGGGAGGGAAAGAAGGGTGAGATTTTTTTCACATAAAAGAGGTGTGCAAGGAGAACATTTACAGTGGAGGAGGAAATGGAAGATGATGCTTGAACCTCACTCTCATGGGAATTGGTCCAAGAGAGAAGAATGCATACATATGTTTGTGTCTGTGTCCATACAGATACAGATAAATGTGTGTGTTCAGTTGAGTATAGAAATCTATCTTACCCAAAAGGCGAAGTAGGAGAAGGAGATAAGAGAAAGGGAGTGGGGTGATAAAAGAAAGGATGGATTAAGGGAGGCAGTGGTCAGAAGAGGGAGTGGTGGCTCAGGGGATAGAGCATGGGGGTTGGAGTCAGGAAAATGTAAGTTCAAGTCTGACTTCAGACGCTTCCTAGCTGTGTGACCCTAGGCAAGTCACTTAACCCTATTTGCCTCATTTTCCTCATCTGTAAAATGAGCTGGGGAAGGAAATGGAAAACCAAAAGATACTCCAATGTCTTAGCCAAGAAAACCCCAAATGGGATCGCAAAGAGTTGGACATTACTGAGATGATGAACAGCAAGTGGTCAGAAGCTTTTGAGCAGGGTTAGGGTAAATAGACAAAGACAAGGATAAACAGAAGAAAGTAAGATGGAGGGAAACGCACAGTAACCATGAGTGTGAATGGGATGAGCTCACCCATAAAATCGGAGTGGGCAGCTGAATGGAATAGAAACCAGAATCCAACAACATGTTGTTTACAAGAAACACACTTATAACAGAAAGACAAAATGGGACTGGAATAAAATCTGTTCTGTTTCATCTGAGGCAAGAGAGGCAAGGATAGCAATCATGATCTCAGGCAAAGCAAAAGCCAAAATAGACCTAATCAAAAGAGATGACCAGGGAAATTACATTTTGCTGAAAGGTACAATAGACAATGAAGTAATATCAATGCTAAACACATGGGACCAAATGGCAGAGCACACAAATTCTGTTTATTTTTTTTAATTAATTTATTTTTAGTTTTCAACAATCACTTCCAAAACTTTGAGTTTTAAATTTTCTCCCCCTCTTTCCCTACCTCCCTCCCCAAGACAGCGTGCAATCTGATACAGGATCTACATATACATTCCTATTAAACATATTTTTACATTAGTGATGTTGTAAAGAAGAATTAGAACCAATACGAGGAACCATAAGAAAGAAGAAACAAAATGAAACAGAAGAAAAAAAAGAGCAAATCGTATGCTTAGATCTGCATTTAGACTCCACAATTCTTTCTCTGGATGTGGATAGCATTTTCCATGATGAGACTTGGAGATGTCTTAGATCCTCACATTGCTGAGAAGGGCTAAGTCCATCATCGCACAACGTGGCTGTTACTGTGTACAATGTTCTCCTGGTTCTGCCTATTTCACTCAGTATCAGTCCATACAAGGCTTTCCAGGTTTTTCTAAAGTCTGCTGAGCATACAAATTCTTAAGGACACAAACAAAAGCAATGCAGCAAAAACTAGAAGGAAAGCAGGAAACTGGGGGAAAATTTTATAACTAGTTTCTCTGATGAAGGTCTCATTTCTCAGATTTATAGGGAACTGAGTCAAATTTATAAAAAAACAAGAGCCATTCTCCAATTGATAAGTTGTCAAAGGATATGAACAGGCAGTTTTCAGAAGAAAAAATTAAAACTATCTATGGCCACATAAAAATGCACTATTGACTATGGAAATACAAATTAAAGCAACTCTGAGGTATTACCTCAGACCTATCAGATTGCCTAACATGACAAAAAAGGAAAATGACAAATGCTGAGGGGGATGGAGAAAAATAAAGATACTAATGTACTGTTGGTGGAATTGTGAACTAGTCCAACCGTTCTGCAGAACAATTTGGAACTATGTTCAAAGGGTGATAAAACTATGCACATCCTTTGACCCAGCAATACCACTGCTAGGTCTGTATTCCAAACAGATAAAAGGAAAAGGGCCTGTTTGTACAAAAATATTTATAGCGGCTCTTTTTATGGTGTCAAAGAATTGGAAATTGAGAGGATACCCATAGATTGGGGAAGACTGGGGAATGACTGAACAACTACTGTGGTATATGATGATGGAATACTCTTGTGCTATAAGAAATTACAAAGGAGATGGTCTCAGAAAAGACTGAGAATACATATGAATTGATGCCAAATGAAGTGAACAGAACCAGGAGAATGTTGTATAGAGTAATATCAATATTGTAATGATAATCAACTTTGAAAGACTTAGCTACTGTGATCAATGCAATGATCCAAGACAATTTTGAAGGACTCATGATAAAAGTGCTATCTACCTCCAGAAAGAGAAATGGCCAACTTTGAGTAAAAATTTAGTATAATAAAGTGTAATTTTTCTCTTTACTTTTTTTTGCTTTTTTGCAACATGGCTAATATGGAAGTTGATTTTGCAGTTTTCACATATATAATTGATACCGTATTGCTTGCCTTCTCAATGAGTAGGGGTTGGAAGGAGAAAGAATATTTGGAACTCAAATGAATGCTCAAAGTAAATAAATAATGTATTTTTTTAAAAAGATTAATGAGGTCCATCCAGAAGTGGACTGGAGAACTCCCTCAGGAAGCAGTAGGCTCGGTCCTCACTGGAGGTCTGAGAGCAGAGGCTGAATGCCCATATGTCAGAGGGACTATAGTCAGAATGCTTGTTCAGGCGCGAGTTGAACTCTATCACAGACCAATAGGATTGAATCATACATAGAGTATTTGCAGTGTCTTCCATGTAAGAAGCCTGGAAAGGTATAAAGGGGCAGGTTATGAAGAGATTTCAATGCCAGACATAGCAGTTTGTGTTCGATCCCAAAGGCAATAAGGAGACACTGGAATTTATTGAGTAAGGGGGATGAAGGTGACATGGTTAGATCTGCACTTTAGAAATTCAGTGCTGAGGATGGATTGGATCATGGAGAGACCGGAGGCAAGGAGACTGCTCAGAAAATTGTTGCAAAAGCATAGATAAGAAGTGATGAAGCCCCGAGCCAGAGGTGGCCGTGTGGGTGGAGCAAAAGGGATGGATGGAGGAAATATTGTAGAGATCCAGATGACTTGGGAAATGATTAGGTAAATGGGTGATTTACCCTGAGCAGGTGGGAGTGAACCTCAATGTGGGTTGAGTACCTGAGTGACTGGGAGGATAGTGATGCCCTTGACGTGAATAGGTAACAGAAGTGAAGGGGAGAGCTTAGGGACAAAGATAATGAGGTCTGGCTTGTACACGTTGAGTTTGAGGCACCAGAATAGAGATGGGTGACTTGGGAGACGAGCTAAGGAGAGACCCTGGGGCCAGACAGATAGATTCAGGAATTGTTTACCTAGAAATGATCATTGAACCCAGGGGAGCTGATGAGATCACTGAGTGAGAGAGTTTAGACGTGGAGCAGAAGAAAGCCCAGGGCAGAGCCTTGGGGGACACCCACAGATGATCTGGATGAAGATCGGGCAAAGGAGACCAAGAAGTCGTCAGACAGATAGGAGGGACGCAGGAGAGAATAGGGTCACAAAAATCCAGAGAGCAGAGAATATTCCAGAGGAGAAGGTGGTCAATACTGTCAAAAGCTTCAGAGAGGTCAAGAGGATGAGGACCGAGAAAAGGCCATTGCATCTGGCAACTAAGAGATCAGTGGTGTCTCAGGAGAGCAATGGAATGATGAGGTCAGAAGCCAGACTGCAGAGGGTTTACAAGAGAGGAGAGAAAATTGAATCAATAAACATAGATATCTTTTGGAGGAGATTGGCTCAGAAAGAGAAATACACACAAAAGTATATACAAAATATCTAAATATACACTAGTATTATAGATATTAGACAGTTAGCTGCTACATGTAGATATAGATAGATTTGTAGATATATAGCACTTTAAGGTTTGCAAAACACGTGACAAATATTATCTCATTTGATCCTCACAACACCCTGGGAGGTAAGTGCTATTATTATTCTCATTTTAACGATAAGGAAACTGAGGCAAACAGAGATTACCTGACTTGCCTGGGGTCACACAGCTAATAAGTGTCTGAGGCTGGATCTGAACTCTCATCTTCCTGACTCTAAGTCCAGAGGTTTACCCCCTGTACCATTTAGCTGGCTTTACCATACAAAATAAATACAAGATGATTTGGAAGAAAGGGAGAGACACTAGCAGTTGGTGGAGGGAATCATTAAAGAGACATCAGATCAAAAAAGAGATGAGACTGGACACTTGGGGAGAGGGAAGCCAAACGATAGCCCCCAGCCCATTCCTATAGCAGGAGCCAGGCAAAATCAAGAGCAATCCAAGAAACCCCAACCCACCACCTGCTCAGTGCATTGTGACCCCTGTAGGGTGGGTGTGGAAGGCATGGGCAGGAGTCACACAGGAGGGGCCAGCCTTGATGGGAAGAGCCACACTGAGATAACTTCTACTGGACAGGGACAGCTAATTAGGGCTGTCATTGGCCCAGAGCTTGAGAGTTTACAAAGAAACCACAACCCACCCCTGGAAGGATGTAGTGCAAATATAAGCAATCCCGTTTTATGGATGAAGTCACTGAGGCCCAGGTAGGTTAAATGACCTGCACAAAGTCATACAGCTTGTGAAAGGAAATTTGAAACCAGATCATCTGGCTTCCAGACCAACACTCTTTATGCCATTATCTCTAAGCTATCCAAATCTTACTTATTTATGAGGAAAATCAATTTAAGAATATCACTTCAAGTGAAGTTCTGCTGGGAAAAAAAAAACTGGGATCTTCATTGTGACAATGAATTTTGTGTTATGTTTTAACAAAGATGTTTTCTAAATATTTGTTGAATTTTAGACTATTTGTTTCAACTCAATTGAACTTTGCTAACATGTCCAAGGCTAGGGCTGAAATAGCTGACACCCAGTGGAATAAAGTCCCCAGAAACAAATTGATCAATGCAGATAAAATCTGTATTTATAAAAGAAGAATTTTAAAAGGGAAGTGACATTTAACAGGTCAGAATCCTGAGTAAGTAACAAAAAGTACCATGATCTATTGGTCCTTAAAGGTCAGCAGCCAGAGGTGCCCTTTGGAATCAGGAACAGGTCCTACAATGCCAATGTAGTGAATAGGGGACAGAAAAATCACTTGTCACTGTTCAGTTTTGACTTGAAGACAGTTAAAGACCATCAGGGCTTGCAGGGGAAGTGTGTCCTGACTCTAGCTAGAGACTGAAATCACAGTAACCTAAACAAGGGTGAGCACTTTAGAAAACTACATTATTGGTGGCATTGAAATACTTTTGTTTATCATGGGATAATCATCTGGAATGGAAGTGGGACGTTGTGATGGGTGAATTCCAGCCAGTAATGAATTAGGTCTGAGCTGCTGGAAGTCAAACAGGATGGGGTTGGGGAAGTACTTCAGAATCCTATGAGAACAGAGTAGAGCCACCACACACACACACACACACACACACACACACACACACACACACACACACACATTTGCTAGGCACTGTCACTGGGCAGCCCAGTCAGGGAGCACAGAAATAGATATCCTGGTGCCTTCTTAATTTCCACGGTCCCCTCAGAAAACATATTGTGGTTGCATTCTTTCTAGGCTCAGCTTAAATGCCTCCTATGCCAGGAAGCCTTCTCTGATGCCTCTAGCTAGTGCTTTCTCCCTCCTCTTCAAATTATCTTGTATTTGCTCATTCACATACAAGACATATTCCCCCAGCAGAATGGAAGCTCCCTGAGGGCAGGGACTGTTTCTTGTTTTGCAATGCAATGGAATAGAATGGAATAACCATTTATTAAACACCACTAATGCTAGGCACTGTGCAAAGCACTTTACAGATATTATATCATTATTTCGTATTACCTCTTGATCCTAATTCTGAGGTCTTTGTATCCCCAAAGCCTGGCACACAGAAGTATCTTTAAAATGCCCATTGAACTGATTGTATTGAATTTCCTCTGTAACCCTGGGTGATTCACCTCACCTCACTGGCATCAGATTACTCCTTTGGAAAAGAGAGGGTTCAACTCAGTGACCTCTCAGGTCCTTCCTGGCTTTAATCCATGACCCTTTGCATATAAATAGATATATGCAAAATAAACGCATGGTTATACAGTTGGTACTAATTAAATAGGTTGATTCTATTTCCAAGTGAGCTCCAGTTTTGCAACAGGTCCTTGTCAAAAGATGAAAATCAATAGGCCCCCTTTTTTTCATAAATAATTTCCAGGTAATGACTCTGCCAAAGCTATTTAAATGTGAATGTGATTTTATGGTGTTCTATCACTGTAATAAGAAAATATGGTTTGTACCGTTCTCTGCTGAAGTTGGGAACATTGCAGTCTTTCAAACATAAATCATAAGGCAGTTGTAAAAAAAAAATCTCTCTAAGGAGCCAGCAATGGGGCCCTGACAAAGAGGCTAAGCCGGCCATTGTTGAGATCAGGAGTGAGTCCTCAGTCTGTCAGCATCAGGGCAGCTGCGGTATTCACAGCAGGAGTGGTCAGATTAGTTTGGGTACAGGGGGGATTAGGACACAAAATAGTGATAGAACATAGATTCTGAGCTGAAAGGAACCTCAGAAACCATGTGAGAGTCTGGGTCCTTCATCTTACAGATAAGGAAACTGAGGCCCAGGGATGTCAAGGGTCTTGCCTAAAGTCATACAGGTAAGTAAACATCAGAGATGGGATTTGAACTTGAGCCTTCTGACTGAGGTCAGTACACTTCCCACTGCCCCACACTGCCTGTAGCTCACCCCTTTGATTCTGAGTGGCACTGTACTTGAAACACATCTGGTGGTTATTCATTACTGGATGTCTGATGAGGAATCCCTCTGTGGCTTGGAGCAGACAGCTGGGGAGAATGACCTTGGGTTCGTGACAAGGTATCACTTCCCCCACTTCCTAGAGTAAACCTCACTCAATGAGACTAGGGCATTGAGGCAGCATACAAAAAGTTGATTCAAAAAACCCAACATTTATGGAGCACCTACTATATACAAGGGATTGTGCTAGGCCCTGAAGTACAAAGACAAAAATGAAACAACTGATGTCAATCAGGTGTGTCTGTTCTACGTGGAGAAATAGCATATATGCCTGGAAGCTGATGAAGAAGACATGCAAAGCAGTACCGTCCATCGGGGTAGCTTTGCCCAAGTGGTTTTTTTCCATCCTTGTTTTAAAATCTTTGTGGCCAGGGATGGCTCAATGGCAAAGACAGGAGAAGGAGCTGTATCTGTCAATCAGTCCATCGGCAAGCCTTTATTAAGTGTTTACTATGTGAAGGGGACGTAAAAACTAAAATTTTCCATCAATTTTTTAAGTGAAGATGTAATTGCAAAAGAGAGTGAGGAGGTAATGGGAGGGACAAAGTAATGAAAAACATCATAGTTATTTAAAAAATAAAACACAACTTAGAAAGAGGGGGATTGGGTACCTTAACTCGGGGAGAGGATGGCTGCCACACTTCAGGGGAGGTCTTGTGGAGGATGCAATTCCCGGCTGTGCGTTGAAGAAAGCAAGAGATTCTGTGAAATGAGAAGAGAGGGCTCGCCAGGCATGGGGTGCCACTTGGGCAAAGCCACAAATGTGGGAAAGAGAAACAAAAAAAAGAAGCATTTGTCTTCCAAATTGCTGGCTGGAGAGAACACATACACAAAGCGGACAATAATGCTGCCTTATTGAGTAGACGCCTTTCTTGAAGGAATGCCAACAAGAATGTAAACAAGTAGAAGTTAATAGACTTTTGACCCAATGGAATATTCAATCTACGCCCAAGACAAAGCGTTCAAAGTATAGGTGGGCAAGCAGAAAGAAGTGAGACCACAGATATCCTGGCCATCCCTGGACACCCACTGGAAACCTCTCTAGCTGGGAAGTGCCTGCCAGAGACAGTCTGTCTGTGCCCAGCAAAATGAGGCACCAGTGGAGAGCCTGAGTGGAGGCCGGCAGCTTCAGTCACATTCCCAAGGTAGAGAGGGCTTGCATCCCTCTATGGTCTGTGGTCAGGGAAGGCTCGTGAGGCTTAGACAAGGAGGAGAAGTCTATGAGTTCCCACCAAATAGGATCAAGCCTGGGGAAGAAAGCAGACAACAGACAACAGACAAGGCTTGGAACTTCTAACTCATTAAAATATTACAAGCAAGAAACTTGTCTCTCCCCTCAATTTCTCCAGGAGATGTCCCTGATTCATTCTTCGTGGGGATCATTAGCAGAGATCAGACTGAGGTAAGGTGATGGATGTCCCACAACTTACTAGGATCATGAGAAGGAAAGCCAGTGGCCAGAGAATCCAGCACATCTTCTGTCAATTACTACTGAATTTTTTCAGACACTTCGATATGCCAGGATCCATACCTGGAGGATGCTAGTGGAATGTTTCTTTCGCTTATTCGTTCATTCATTTAACAAGTGTCTATGGAGCATCAGCAACGTGCAGAGAAGTGCAGGTGGTGCTGTGGCAAGGGGCAATCTAATTGGGGAAATAAGACAAAAACAGGCAAAGATAAATGGTTGCTGTTTAAACAGGAATATATTCACCTAATTACCGTCAGTTATCTGAACTACCGAAGACAAGCGTCCCTGCCTTAGACCAGTGGTGTTAAATTCAAACAGAAAGGGGACCATGAATCCATACTTAAGGACCCCTGAGGCTGCATATTGACTTAGAACACGGCAGATTGGGATTATCTATGTTCTGTTGCATTTTTATTTATTTTATTAAATATTTCCCAATGACATTTTATCTCAATGGGGCCAGTTGAGAGTGTTAGTGACTGCAACTGTGACCCCTCCCCCCCCCCCCCCATGTTGATACCTTTGTCTTAGTCAGTCAACAAGCATTTATTAAGTTCCTCCTATGTGCCAGCCACTGCGCTAAGTGCTGGGGATATAAAAAGAGGCAAAAGACAGTCCGTGCTTTCAAAGAGCTAATGGTCTGATGGGGAGAGCCTTCCCGGCACGGGGAACAGCTACCACAGTGCTTGGACTTGGGAGAGAGAGTGTCATGTTTGAGGAAGTGCAAGAAGGTCGATGTCCCTGGATGGGGTGAGGTGAGAGGAGAGGTAAGGGGTAAGATGACTGGAGAAGTCAGAAAGGTCCAAGTTCTGGAGCTCAGCAGAAGGCAGACCAGTCAGAAGAGCTCCGTTAAATCCTGGCTATAGAGATGACCTAGGGCAAGTCACTTTACTCCTCTTGGCCTCATGTGTAAAATGGAGGAGGGGGAGAAGTAGATTATATGATCTTTAGATCATGGATGGATGGTTCAAAGGGCTCTCTGGGGCCCTCTAGCCCCCTCATATTAAAGATCTGGAAGTTGAGAGGTAATAAGTGGATAGATAGTAAGGGACAGTATAATCTCTTTCTGCTCTCTGATTCTAGAACATCCTGGTGTCAATATTAATTAGCTGTAAGACCTTGGGTACATCACTTCCCCTCATTGGACCTCAGTTTCCCTCTTCAGTAAAAGGAGGAATAAGAATTTTATGGCCTCTTAGTTTTTCCCTAATCTGTCTCTTACGACCCGTCTGCACTGCAGCTGCTCCAGCCAGCTCAGGCTAGGACAGTAATAGAATATATATCAAAAGATAACAGCTCTTTTGTGGGATGGGACCGCAGGAGCAAAAGACCATAGATTCTGAGCTAGAAGGGGGCTTAAAAGTTATCGAGTCCAAACCCCTCATTTTACAGATGAAGAAACTGAGGCACGGGGCGGTTATGTACTTTGCCTCAAGTCGTACACATGGTTAATATCAGAGGCTGGATGTGAACCCAGGTCCTCTTGATCTTTCCAGTGAGGGCAAACATTCAATAGGAACCATATGCTGATAAAATGGAGAGAGGGCTGATGACTTACCTGCACACTTTGGTTAAGTTACTTCCCATTTCTGCAACTCGTTTTCCTGCCTCGGTGACTTCTCGGGTCCCTTCCAGCTTGGAATCATGATCTCTTGCCCCCGTGATTCCCATCCCCAAAAGATCCGTGGTGTCCTGGACGTGGGATAGAGGGACTCCACCTCCCTGCAGGTCACAGGCCCAAGTTTTCTGGTCTGTAAAATGGGTGGGTTGGATGAGAAGCCCTCTGATGTCCCTTCCAGCTCCGATCACTGAAAAAAGTCCTTCCTTCTCAGTTTTCAATTCATGCCAGGATCATCTTCCTTCCCATCTTCCTTGGGGGATCCCTGCTTGCAGACCGGAAGTATTCTCATTGCTTTCTTACTGGACCTTTTGAACAAAAGCCCTCATGAGGCAAATGTGCCATCTGAGATCTGTGTGGCTATTGTGCTGATGGAGAGAGTTATGGCCAAATATCAGCACACTGAGAAGTCTGTATAATTGCTTATAGTAATATTTATAAATCTGTGCCCCTAAGTTTGGAACATCTTGAGTTATTTTTTCCACTTAATGGCATTTTGTTTTTTCTAATTACATGTAAAGATAGTTGTCAGCATTCACTTTTGAAAGATTTTAAGTTCCAAATTTTTTTCTCCCTCGGTCCCTCTCCTCCCCCCTTCCCAAGACGGCAAGCAATCTGATGCAGACTCTACATGCACAATCACATTAAACAGATTTCCCCATTAGTCGTTGTGTGAAAGCATCTTAAGTTAGGGTGTAGAATCAGCATTGTCCTTATTCCAGCATCTAATCTTCACTCCTGATTTACATAAGGGCCAGCTTTTCAGTGAACAGTTCCATTAGAGATGATTGAAAAAATCCCAAGTGTCTTTGAAAATCCTACTCTGGGTTTTTCCGTTGGGGTCATCGTGTCCCACTGGGATATTCACAAGGGCAGCATCCGGGCTGGGATGAGCATTCCATTTGCATGCAGCCATAACCAGGCTTGGGGAGCACTGTTAATCCTGGCATGGTAAGAAGACGTTGCTAGTGTAAATGTAATTTGGAAAGATCACAGTAAAAGGTGGCTGGAGGGAGAAACAAGAAATTTTCAAAAGGGGCAGATCTGCAAAGCCAGACTGTGTGCCCATCAATATGCCTTGCTAATGATTGCCAAGTTTCTGATTCTCTCTTCCTTCTGGCCTATTGGAAATGAAACCTATGGAGATGGAAAATGTTTCCTGAAGCCTAACAAGGGTGAGATTTCTCTAGATCTCAGCTAAGTCAATTCACTGTGTGTGCACAGACTGTGAAAACGGGAGCTAGAGCCATTCAAGCTATACCTGGAAAAGATAGACTCTGGCCTCTGATCTGGTCCTTATCTTTCCTGGCCGACTAGCATGCATCTGTGGCTTGAGGATTTACCAACCACTTCACGCATATGGTTCCTCTGAATGTCACAGCAGCCCTGAGAGTTCCACCGGCGACATTATGTCCCTTTTACTGACAAGGAAACTAATACTCAAAGAGATTAAGGGACTTGTCCTTGGTCCCACAACTTGTAAATATCGGAGGTAAGACTCCAGTCTAAGTTTCTCCTGATTCTAAGCCCAACACTTTCCATTTCATATCAGAGAATCACTCCCTCTACCTTGCTCCGTCCACTGACTCCTTCCCTGTTGCCCATACATATACATGCCTAGATATCCTTATTCAAAAAAAAAAAGAAAGAAGGAAAGGAAGGAAGGAAGGAAGGAAGGAAAGAAGGAAGAAAAGAAAGAAAGAAAGAAAGAAAGAAAGAAAGAAAGAAAGAAAGAAA
>NW_020951131.1:1608305-1610088 GCF_900497805.2 Vombatus ursinus
AAAGAAAGAAAGAAAGAAAGAAAGAAAGAAAGAAAGAAAGAAAGAAAGAAAGAAAGAAAGAAAGAAAGAAAGAAAGAAAGAAAGAAAGAAAGAAGGGAGAAAGAAAAAGGAAAAGAAAAGGAAAGGAAAACCCACTTGATTCTGTCCTTCCCTCAAGCTGTCATCCTGTGTCTTTCTTTGCTTTCCTGGTCAAAGACAACGATTGTACCAAAAGCCATCTACACTCGTTGCCTTTGCTTCCTCACCTCTCGTTACATTCTGAATGCTTGGCAGTCTGGCTCAAACACAACCACTCTTAAACGGGGGAAGCAGCAGGCAGATCACAGGCGGGGATTAGTGCATGAACATCTGGATGATATCTAGGCATATAATTAACAGTTTGGGTTCCTAAACACTTTCCATCTAGTACAATGGCCAGTGGGAACATTTCCTTAGCACGCTAAGCTCTTGAGGCATTTGGTGGTACAGTGAATAGATTCGGCTCTGTTTGTATCCACCATACCATCCGCCATACCAATCATTAGGTCCAAGGGCATAGAAGGCAAGCTATCCATCTATACTTAGTTCAACACTTCAGGGATTGGTACTTTGATCTGGAGGTATGTGCGATCTCCTCCTCCCCTGACCCAGGCGGATTGTTTCACTTCTGTGATGAAGTAGGTAGATCTTAAGAGTTGCCATGGCCAAAAAATCCTTAACTGGGCCATAAAATTGATGCTGAAACTGCAGACTTAGCTAAGCTGATCCTCAGCCAACACATACGTAAATCCACCCCTCAGCCCTTGCTTAGATACATAACTTGTTGTCAATATGTAAAAAATCAACAGAAAAGGATTAAAATCTTGGATTCCTCAACCCCTAAAATGGAACAAAGGAAAATGTCCAAATCACACTAATTCACATTTATGAAACACTTCACGGCTCATCGGTATGTCATGCTAAGAAGGACCGCCAAGTCCTTCATTTTAGAGATAAGGTAACTGAGAACCACAGAGGGGGACGGGGCTTGACCGTGGTCACCCAGGAGCTGAGTGTCCTAGCCGGGACCTGAAGACTTGAAGCCAGATTACTGATCCTTCCCATCTCACTCTGGCCACCTACTCCATCCACCCTCCTTCAAGTACAACCTAAAGGCATGGGAGACAGGCATCCGCGGGTATCCTTCTTCCTAGTGGGACAGAATGGGGCTGCTTGTCCCTGAGTGGGATCAGCACGGACGCCCCGACAAAATGGGTTCAGTGCCGCCGTGCCGTGCTTAGCTCCCGAGGCAGGGGTGGGGCTGAGCTCTCCAGAGTCAGGCTAGCCTGACACTGACTTGTTATGATGTTATAGAAAAATCATTTGCATCTCCAGTTTCTTGGGTGTTCATGTCCTTAGCTCTTCTTATTCAAAAAGCCTGTTCTGCATCTGTCTCTGGAGCAGAGCTGAGAACAAATCTATGGGTGTTTGTCCTGGGAGGATGTCTCTGGGACACAAAATGAGAAGTTTTCATTGCGTGGGAGGCCTGTTGACTCAGGTGGGGGGCAGTTACTGGTCACTGATGACCACAGAAATGAATGGTTCTCATCGTGCCAAACTACTCAAGCTTCTTTTGCTATTGTTTTGGGCTCCAAAAATCCTCTAAAGTAGAACTCAAAAGTAGGGGTCACTGAAATAGCTTAAGGGCTGCTAGGTGGTACAGTGATTAGAGCACTGGTCCTTGAATCAGGAGGACCCGAATTCATATCCAGCCTCAAACACTTACTAGCTATGTGACCCTGGTCAAGTGGCTCAACCCTGTTTG
>NW_020951131.1:1610098-1627207 GCF_900497805.2 Vombatus ursinus
CCTGGTCAAGTGGCTCAACCCTGTTTGTCTCAGTTTCCTCATCTGTAAAATGAGCTGGAGAAGGAAATGGCCAACTACTCCAGTAGCTTTGCCGAGAAAACCCCAAATGGGATCACGGGGAGTCAGACCCAACTGAAATGACACATCAGCAACGAAACAGGTCACCCCAAACTCGAGTCAGAGGAGGGGAGAGCGACGAAGGGTTTGCCAGTTAGCATCTGGGGCCTGCAAGGTCCACTAAGCCCTGGAGCCACACTGGGCCAAGTTGTGTTGGGGAATCTTGCACTGACCAAGCACCATGAATATCATCAATAATTGGGAAACCCGTCTGAAAATGTAAGATTTGGTGGGTCTATTGTGATGTTCGCACTTGGCTCTGGAAACGTGATGGAGAATCTACCTGCCTCCATCCTCTGCTGAGGAGGGGAACTATGGGTGTGGAGCATTCAGAGGTACGCCGGAACCAGCTCCAAACAGCTCCCGTAAGAGCCGATTGTTAAATTTTCAGTGTGGCTGTTTACACCTCAGAAATCAGCAAATGCTACAAATGCTATTGGGATTTTGTAAATTGTCTAGACTTAAGAAAGTGTTGGAAAGAATATTAACAATTCAGATTAAACTTAAAAGCGTGTCTTGCCTACATTTTTTTTTTCTGGAGAGCCAATTTTTAAACATTTACCAGTGCGTCTTTGGGAACATTATACATACTTTCTGCCTTGACTTAGTTGGCAAGCTGACCTGTTTTTAAAAAAAATCTTTGTTATAAAGACTGGTTCTCTGGATTGGTGGGGAAGGAAGAGATAGTGTGGGGAATGACAATAGTCCAGTAGAAAATGCACTCAATTTGGAAGCAGACAACCTGGGCTTAAATAATCCAGCAACATTTACTAAGTGTTTACAATGTGCCAGGCATTGTGCTAAGCGCTGGGGATACAGAGGGAAGCGGAAGACCTCAAGGAGCTTACAATCTATATTTGCATCCTTGCTTTGGAACAAATTATCTGTGGCCTTGGATGAGTCATTTTACCTCTCTAGGCCTCAGTTTCCTCACCTAAAAAATTAGGGGGTTGGACTTGATGACTTCTAAGGTCTCTTCTAGCATGCAACCATCCTGTGTTCTACGTAAACACAAATGCTAACCATCACAAATGCGTTGACGTCATTTTCAGCCGGGGACTGCTCTTGCCCCGGTGGGATGTTCTTGCCCCTGGGGGTCATCACTTTCTCCCTTCAGCATGGATTTGAAAGGGATAGTGTCTAGTATGGAATACGGTAGCCATGCCTTTGGTTCTGTTAAGTGGTGATATTTGGGCTTTTCTCCTCCACATCTCATCCCCAATCCCATCCTCACAACAAAGACAAAGTCTCCTATGCGAACCAGATTCTTCTTAGAGTCACTGGAAACCTTATTAGTGCTGGAAGTTGTTATTGATAAGGGGTAAGGGACTCATTGGCAGCCTGACTAGGTACGGGGAGCAGGACCACATTTGGTGATGCCCTTCTCCTCACAAATGAGGCTGGGTGCTATCCTGGAGAGAGGTCAGGAAGCCCTATGTAGGTGCCAATCACACCTCTGACACTTTTTGCATAGCCCTGGACAAGCCATTTCTTTTCTATATACCTCAGGCCACTCCCCAGGACTTAGCTAAGTTGGGGGAGGTGTGGTGATCATGTCGCTGGGGCATTTGCCACCCAGAAGTAAGACTAGTTATCAGTGAGCCATGGCTTCTGCCTCTAAGTGGACAAAGGGTCGGGGCTTGATCATCAGAGGGGCATTTTAAAAAAATTTTTCCTCTTTTCTTATCCTGGAATATGTGGGAGAGGGGGTTGGAGCTCATGACGACTCAATTATCCATTGATTAACAAATGATTAATGCGCCCTTTATGTTGAGATATTGTTGAAGTCTTGACTCTGTGTTTAGGATTAAGTTGTATTTTTCCTTCTCTGTCTTCCTCTTGGCTCAGTGATATTTGGTCGTGGAATTCTAATGCATACACTGAAATAAGGAGTCGGGACCTAGGGATCTTTCTTTTCTGAGAAGAAGAATAGTGTCATGGAAAGCCCGCCGGGTCAAGAGTCAGAAGATCTGGAGCCAAATCAAGCTTATTAGCCGTGGGACTTTAGACAAGGCCATTACCCTATCCAGGTCTCAGTTTCTTCATCTGTGAAATGAAGGAGTTGAGCTAATGATCTCTTTTAATGTGAAATCCTAGGACACAGGCTACCCTGCACTCATACCTTCAGGACTGCCGTCCCCCACCCCTGGATCCCTTCCCCCTTCCATCCCAACCTTCCCTTGTTCTGGTAAAAACTGTTAGTTCCCAAAGCTTTCCTTTGACTCCTGTTCCCTCAATTTGCTCGTTTTCCATGGAGCTCACACACATCCTGTCTGACCATGGTTCTCTTAACTGACCTTCCAGTGCCTCCACCTGTGTCTTTCCCCACTTCCTTGCCACCCTGGAGCTTGAGGAGGATGATACAGTCTGCCCTCTTGACTATTGTCTTCAATCCAATTTCCCTTGGCCACAATACAACTTTTCTGGCCTGTGAGTCCCCAGAAAAGTCCTCTGAGTCTGCAACCAATTCAGTACTCACTGCTGCCTCCTGGCCTCGCACCCGCTGATGCCCCATCAGCTTAGGACCCTCCCAAGAAGCCAGCAATCATTTCCTGCTTGTATGACCCTTGACATTTTCTTAGCCATGGGACTTGGCCAGCCCCAAGGGTTTTGACACGTGAGTGCATCAGGCTTTGGTTGAGATAACTACATTTTATTCACCCACTATCTTTCTTGATAAAAATAAGCGCTTCCTCGTATACCGTGGTAGAGTATTTCTACATGGTCTTATTGGATGAAAAAGATACGAGAGGTTTTCATCAATCACAGAATCTCAGAGTTGGAAGGGACTGACTGGCCATCTGGTCCCATTCATAAACAGAAGAAATCCTCACTGTCATTCACCCAACGAATGGCGGCCATTTGGCCTCCACTTGGAGACAACCAAAGAAGGGGAGCGTCCTCTGCCCCCAGTTCTAAAGGCAACCTGATGTGGGGTAGCTCTCATTGTGAGGAAGCTTGCCCTGGGTGTCAGTGTTCTACAAGCTTGGTGCACGTCAACAGTGGGATTAGGCAGGAGATTGAAGTGAATGTGGGCTGCATCATGAGGGGTAGAGCTTCCAGGGATAAGAAAGACATTAGTCTTACTTACTCTGCCCACTTAGATCTGCTCACCCCTGGAGCACTGTGTTCAGCCCTGGGCACCAATTTAAGAAGAACGCTGATCAGATGGAAACTGTCCAGAAAGGGCGATCAGGATGGCAAAAGGCCAAGTTTATGGTACAGGAGATGAATGAACTGGGAATGTTTAGCTGGGGGAGAAGAAAAGATTCATAGAGGGCATGTAAACTGTCTGACATGTTTGAAAGGTTGTCATGTGGAGGAGAGAGAATTTTGTTCTGTTTGTCATCACCTAGGTGACACAGTGGACAGAGTGCCTAACCTGGAGTCAGGAAGACCTGAGTTCAAATCTGACCTGGGACACTTACTAGCTCTGTGACCCTGGGCAAGTCACTTAACCTCTGTCTGCCTCAGTATCCTCAACTATAAAATAGAGGTAATAATAGCACTTACCTTACAAAGACTGTTGGGAGAATAAAATAAGATGGTTGTTAAGTTCCCAGCACAGTGCCTAGCCCATAGTAGGTACTCAGTGAACGTTTATTTCTTCCCTTCCTTCTTTTGTCAGAGGGCAAACCTAGGAAAAATGGGTAGAAGTTCTTTAGAAGCAAATTTTGGCTTGATAATTTTTGGGGGGAGGGGGAAGTTGCCTCCCAAAATGGAAGGGGTTCCCTTGAGAAGTGGTAGTCCCTCCTCACTGGAGGTCTTCCAACAGAGGCTGCCTGACCATTTCTCAGCCTCTGCCAAGCACTTTGTTCGCAAACCTTTAAGCCCTTTCAGGGCTATAGAAATGAGAATCCTGGTGATCATTACCTTGATGATCTATGAGCTTAGGTCAAACATTCTGAGACAAGCTGCCCTCCTGTCATTGTTATTTTATGTTTCATGTTCAGCTAAGAATTGTGCAGGTGTGTGAAATTGATTTTTGTCATTGAATAAAATCATTGGGACAATGACAGGAGCTGCCAGGACTATTATCCTGGGATGAAGATGATGATGATGGTGGTGATGATGAAGAAGATGATGATGGTGGTGATGCAGATGATGACAATGAAGAAAATTATGGTGATGATGATGAAGATCGTGAAGATGATGATGGTGATAAAGATGATGATAATGAAGAAAAAGATGATGATGGGGATGATGAAGAAGATGATAGTGAGGAAGATGATGATGATGGTACCTGGTTATGTTTTGAAATCCATGATCACCAAGGGTCCTTCCACCTCTGATTCTGTGATGATAAAATCAAATAAACACAGAATTTGTAATGAAAAGAGATTTCAGGAATCATGTAGTCCAACTATCTCTTTTACAGATGAGGAAACTGAGGTCCATAGAGGTTGAGTGACTTGACATCTGTCTGAGCCAGAATTCAAACTCAGGGCTTTTGACTCCAAGGCCATTTTTCATTGAAGTCTTTCTAACTCCTTCCCCCAATGAGGGAGCATTATGGGAATGGATTTTGATTGAAATGGTTTTTGTAAGGTTGGGTTTTTTTAATGTCCTACAAGATAGAAGGCACTACAATAGGAAATGCCCTTTTTAAAATGATCCAGTTTTGTTTTGTGTTGAAGCCTCTTCTAAATGACTTTTTGAATTATGACTAACAGGTATTTCTAGTTTCCACTCCTTCTGACTCATGCTCTTCTTTTTTCTCCCCTCACTGTTGGGAACACCTCCAGAAACCATGCTGCACAGCTGCTGCCTGAACACTGTAACAAAACAAGCGTGAGGATTTTTTAAAAATGCATCTCATGCTCTTCCCACTCCTGCCCCTATTTCTTCCCTAGATGTTGTTTTTTTTTTCTGTTTTCTACTTTAAAGTGTTACCAAAATTAGCAAACTCAGTAAAAGGACAATTTTGGAATGTGAAATATGCCCAAAAGAAACTAGCTTTATTTGCGATGGGAATAGGCCCTAATGTGAATCATTGGGAGACTTGCTGAGGGAGTAGACCGTGGAAGAAATGCCCTGTTTGCCACTCACTTCCTGGCACTATCCACATAGATATATTTATATAGCACCACACTCCTTGGAGCACTGGATAGCTGAGAGCACCAGGAGAAGTTCCAGATGGTATCTGCTCTCTATGCACAGATAGAAAGCCATCCCTTCCTTCAAGAGGCAATGTATTATGGTAGATAGGGCAGGGAATAAGCATTTATTAAGCACTCCCTTATGTGCCCACCACTGTGCTGGATGATGGGTACACAGCCACAAAAACAAAACAATCCCCGCCTCCAGAGAATTCGATTCCACTTCCTTGAGTCTCTGAGTTGGAGCTTGTGAGTGACTTCACCACTTTTCTTGCATTATTCAAAACTGACTAGAAAGAGGAAGCACAGGAGGTACATGATGGCTATCTTCAAGTGTTGGGCACCATGCACAGGAAGGAGTTCACTTGTTCTGTTTGACCCCAGAGGGTAGAGCCAAGAGCAAAGAGGGGAAACCTCAAAGAGGCCGATTTGTTCTTTTTACATTTTTGTTATTTATTTATTTGTAACGCTTTTTTTTAATTGAGTTCAAATTCTCCCTCTCTCATCTGCCTTGCCCCCACCCATTAAGAAGGCAAGATTTAAATGTGACATCAATTATACATGTGAAAGCATGCAAAACATATTTCTGTATTAGTCATGTTTCACAAAAAAGCTAGAAAAATAAAATTTAAAAATATGCCTCAATTTGTACTCAGACTTGATCATTTCTCTCTCTGAAGATAGATAGCATTTTTCTTCATGAGTCCTTCAAAATAGTCGTGGATTATTGTATTGATCAGAGTAGCTAAGTTTTTCACAGTTGATCATTGCACTACGTTTCGGTTACTTTGTACAATGGCCTCCTGGTTCTGCTCCTTTCAATTCGCATCAGTTAATATAGGTCTTCCCAGATCCTTCTGAAACTATTGCTTGTTATTTCTCATAGCACAATAGGATTCCATCATACACCACAACTTATTCAGCCATTCTCCAATTGATGGGCATCCCCTTAAGTTCTCATTCTTTGTCACCTCAAAAAGAGCTGCTATCAACATTTTTGTCCATATAGATCCTTTTCTTTTGTCTTTGATCTCTTTGGGATACAGACCTAGGAGTGGTATTGCTAGGACAAAGGGTATGCATAGTTTTATGGCCCTTTGGGCATAGTTCCAAATTGTTCTCCAAGAAGCTGGACTAGTTCACAGATCCACCAACAGTGCATTGGTGATCCAATTTTCCACATCCCCTCCTGCATTTGTCATTTTCCTTTTCTGATACGGTAGCCAATTTGATAAGTGTGAGGTGGTACCCCAACAAGCCAATTTGTTCTTGATGAAAGGGAAAACTTCCTAATAACAAGAGCCATCTGAAAGCAGAATCGGCTTCCTTGAGAGGTGGTCAGTCACCCACCCCCCCCACTCCCTAGGAAGTCTTCACATGGAGGCCAGATCAACTCTTGTTGGGTGTGTTATAATCAAGGTATCTTAGGGCATTGATTACAGGTGATTTTATTCTTCATTCCCCTTTCAATAACAATGACAAAAATGTATTGTGAACCACCAGGATAATTTAATGTGCTACTCATAATAGACTTTACCATTATTTACTGCTTAACATGCCATTAAAGAATTTGTAAATGACTCTCAAATTTTCTCATCCTTTGATTCTGTGATTTCTAGATTTGTTGACCCATTTACAGTTTTTCCAGCAATGAAGTTCCCTCCACTCCAACAAAGCCACTCCAACAGAGAGAGTTCTGCCTTTTTACCATCTTCACTTAACTGGAGAGACAGAGAGAATCATAATCTGAGAGTATTTTGATTTGCATTTCTCTGATTATTAGGGTTTGGGGACATTTGTTTTTTTCAGGTGGCCATTGAGATTTTATATTCCTTCTTTTGGAAATGGTTTCTGCATATCCTTTAACCACTTGTCTATTGGAGAATGGCTCTTGGACTTATATGACTGTAGAAATTGGGAAGACGATTCTTGACAATAACTCTCATGACATGAATGCTTGGGTCTTCGTGTAGATAAGGTGGCATTAGATTACAGATCATTTTCCCTCCCCATTGGGCTGGCCCAATTGTAATAAGAGCACTTGGCCCAGCACATGCAATCTAAGCAGAAAATGAGGAAGAGGAGGGCAACCAGACGAGTAGCCCCTGGCATTGAACTGGAGGAACAAAGATGGAAAAGTTATACCTGGGGCACTGCTGTGCCTTTCACTAAGGAGAATGTTAGACCCTAAATGCTTCAGCCCTGTGCCAATCTTCTCTCCAACCTCCTACTACATCCAGACTAATCAAATCATTTGAAATTGATTTTGTCCCTTCTGAAACCTCATCAGCCTGTTCCTTTGCTCCCCTGAGGCTTGGGCTTAAATTTAGACCTCCTGTATTTCAAATTCTACTCTAGATTTGAGGGTCATTGAATAAGGTAGGGCTGCCCCTTTTCAAGGCAGGTGGGTGATGCAGTGAATAGAGTGATGGACTTTCAGTGGGAAGAGCAGAGTTCAGAGCTTGCCTCAGACATTTAGTGCCTCTGCATAAGGTCTCTCCCTCCGTCCTCATCTGTAAAATGCAGGGGATGGCCCCTAAGATGCCGTCCAGCGGTAAACTAGGCTCCTAAGCTGCTGGCCCCTTCCCTATTGAATAGTCCATTGTTCTAGCTGGGATATTACTCTCCCCACCTTCCCAAGAGCTTGAAGTCCTCTCTGTGTCACCCTTGTCTCATCGGCAGGCACCCCCTCTTAGATGCTTCATTCTGCTGCAGATTACCCAACACAGGGAGGCTTACAGACCAGCCAGTCTTTGGTGGATCATAAGAGTTTTTGTTTTGTTTTGTTTTGTTCTCTGCAGAAACTGGCTGCCAGTAAGGAAGGACCTACACATGGCTCTAGTTAGCGATGGTCCCTTTTGGTATTTTGGGAGATGGCATCACTTCCTCCTCTGCCAGATGGAGGGCTACATTCTGTGCCCTCCCAGGTGCCTCCCAGATGCAAGGCCCAACGTACCACGGGCAGAACATCTCCCTAAAGCCCAGCCATGCCCTGCCATTAAGAGGCAAAAGGAAATGTCATTGAGAGGAGGCCAGGGCAGGTCACACCAGGGGAACTTTAACCCCTGACATCATGTAAGCACAAAGTCAGCAAAGATGAGATAGCCTTGCTCCCCATGGGGCTCCTGATCAGGCCTTTCTTGGAAGGTTGCACCCAAACTTGGCTTGGGACGCTGAGGAAGATGCAGAGACAGTGACAGCAGGATTCCAGAGTGAGGAGATGGGCCCAAGGGAGCGAGCAGGCTGGCAGGGTCTGGAGCCCGAAGGCCTCTGGACAATTCTCTAATTGCAAGGGGACAGTAGAAGAATGCAGCATGGTCAGCCTTTGGTCAGCACTGCTTATGGGTAAGGCACTGGGCAAGGCCCCAGGGATCCTGGGACTCCCCAAGTGGGGGGGGTGGTAGGACAGGCATATGGGTGAGTCAATACTAACAAGGATGATTGTCAGGGTCAGCATCCATGGGGCACGTCATGTGCCACCTCGTCTGAGCAGAGTATTTACAAGAGGAGGAGAGTCCTCATGCTGGAGGGCAGGAGGGACCTCACCCAGGAGGAGCCAGCTGAGCTGTGCCTGGAAAGACCCTAGGGATCTCGGGAGGCCGAGGTGCTGCATGCACATGCACATGTGGACGTACATATTTATAGGATAGCACAATGTGCATTTGTGCATTTGTCATATAGACACAGAGAGAAAGACAAAGATAGAAACAGAGCCACAGAGAAATAGAAAGAGAGGGAGAGGAGGGAGAGACAGAGATAGAGAAAGAGAGGAGAAAGAGGGGAGACAGAGAGGTGAGAGAGAGAGAGAGAGAGAGAGAGAGAGAGAGAGAGAGAGAGAGAGAGAGAGAGAGAGAGAGAGAGAACAGAGAAACAGAGAGGACAGAGAAACAGAGACAGACAGGACAAAGAGATAGAGACAGATAGAAGAGAATCAGCCTGTTGACTGACTGACTGGTCCACAGTTTCAGAGGGGTAGTACTGAAAGTCAGATTGCAAAGGCTGCAGAAGTGAATGAGAAGTGAAAAATAGTCATCCTGCCTTCCTTTGCAGTGCATGACTAAGCATTGGACTAAATTATAGGGTGGTCATTTTTTCCTGTGCTTCACTATAGCATAACAAATGTTTGCTGGCCACAAGGCAGGAGGTAAAAACAAAAACCAGAAACAAACGAAACCACCTGGGGCAGGTGGGATGCTTTGCTGGCTACCTGAATCAGGAAAGAGCTGAGCAAAGGTGTGGACCAGGCATGTCCAGGAGGGTCTCTGCATCATCCTAAATCAGTATCTCTCAGGCTTCTACATGTTCTTCTTCATAAAGGCCTGATGGCCCCCCTCTTTCCAAGAAAGATCTAAGAAGTAATGAACCTAATGTCACCCAGACCAGGGAGGGGCCAGAGGCTTGGGCATTTTGATTTCAGGCCCTGGAAAGAGACTCCCTCCCCCCAGACACCAGCTCCAGCTGCTCCAGCTGCCCCCCAACCAAGGACAAAATCTATTGTGCCACAATTAGGGTCGAAGCTAAAAATGCAAATACCAATATGAGAAGTAACGTGGGCTTAAATTCACCCACTGGGTACAAATGATTGGTGGCAGCTCCTTTGCAAGAGTAGACTTTTTTAGCAGAAAAGAGGTGAAATCCTTGCAGTATAGGACTTCCAGCAGAGAGGTAACATTAGTCCAATCCTTTGTTTTACAGATGGAGAAACTGAGACCCGTAGGACTCAAGTGACTTAGTCTTGGTGCCCCAAGGAGTAAGAGGCGAGGTTCTGATTCCAATTCAGGTCTCTTGATGCCGATTCCGGCACCCTGAAGTTTTCCCCATATTGCCTTCCCTGCAGTAATCAGAGAGAAAGAGCTGAGATAGCATCAGCAAAAGGCACTCCCAGTGCGAGACTTTCCTGCTTCCTCTAACATGGAGTTCACCCCAGCTATGACTGATAATAGCTGAGATTTATTATATAGCACTTTAAGGCTTGTAAAAGTCTCTCTTTGTGTGTGTGTGTGTGTGTGTGTGTGTGTGTGTGTGAGAGAGAGAGAGAGAGAGAGAGAGAGAGAGAGAGAGAGAGAGAGAGATCAGATTTGATCTTCACATCAATCCTGTAGGTGCTGTTATCCCCATTTTACAGATGAGGAAACTGAGGCTCAGAGAGGTTAAGTGACCTGCCCAGGGTCATAGGGCCTGTAAGCATATGAAACAGGAACAAAACATGTCTTTCTGACCCCAAGCCTAGCATTCTATCCTCTTTTCTACTCCCTCTACATTCTTGAGAATAATATATTTATTTGAAACATAATAAACGCATTTTTTCTCCTCCTCCTCCTCCTCCTCCTCCTCCTCCTCCTCCTCCTCCTCCTTCTTCTTCTTCTTCTTCTTCTTCTTCCAGAGGGAACTCTGGTCTGGTCTGGTCTGGCCTGGCCTGGCCTGGCCTGGCCTGGTCTGGTCTGGCCTGGCCTGGTCTGGCCAGCTCTGGCACCTGTGTGACCCTGGGCCAAGCACTTCCTCTCTCTCCACTTCAGTTTCCTTGTCTGCAAAGGCCGGGTGCTGAACCATAGGATCGCTGAGGTCCCTTCCTGCTTGAAATTCCATGACCCTTTGATCCAATGATGTCATGCTCAAAAGTCCCACTCTCAGGCTGGAAGGCTTCTAGCATTGCCCCTGGCTCTGGAATTGGTGCCTCTTCCCATGGAATACTTGTGTAGGAATTACCCCATTCATATTTCATCCCAGTGAACTGGATGGGTGTTCAGCAGAACGGGGCTTTGGACAAGCAGAGCCTTGTTCATTGTGAATGTCCACGGAGGGTTGGCCAAAAGAGAACACAGGAAATGGTATTATAGAGGTCATTGCTTTTTAACAGGCAGGAACAACAGACCTTCTCTCTGAAAATTTAATGAGCGCTCAGTGAATGGGGCCTGGCCTCTGACCCTTCGGCATTACCTAACACCCCAGTCCTGAATGAGTTGTCATGTCCTGCTTCCTGTGAATGGGGAAGCAGGATACTCATTCAAACACGGCCCTCCCCTGGGCACCAGACTTACTTGGGCTCAGGTGCTTGTGATGATGAATGTTAAGCTATTCCATCCTATTCAATAATCAATTATTAAGCACCTACTGTGTGCCAGGACGTGTGCTGTTTGAAGGGTATACAAAAGTGAAAAAGACACAGTCTCTGCTCTCAAGGATCTTACATTCTCTAAGGTGGGAGGGGAGAAACAACACTACATGTGCTCAGATAAGTGCTGGAGTGCTGGGCTGCTCCTAGGGAGCTATGTGAGATGGCTTGGTGCTTTGGGAGTCATACAAGTGCCCCTCCATCCTTGGAATGACAGCTGGGGGAGGGGGCTTGTTCAAGAAGACCAATTAATGAGCCATAAAAGAGTTACCCCCTTCATAAGCTTCAATAGAGAGCCTATTTGCTCTAATCTCTCTTTCTCCTCTCCTGAATATGAGATTCATGTGGTTTGGAATGATGTCTGGGGCTTCCTTTGGTGGAGAGGAGGGTGGGGACAGCTCATTTTTCCTCTCCTCCACCCTGGCAGCGATGGTCCATGCTCCCATGTGGCAGCAGGCACACGTTACTTCTACTAATGCCTTCTACTCTGCAACAACTGTCTAATTGGAGTGTGTGTGTGCGTGTGTGTGTACATTGGAACATAAGCTCCTTAAAGGCAGGGACAGTTTGTGCTTTTTCCTTGTATTCCCAGCATTGGCATGTAGTAAACTCTTAATAAATATTTGTTGAAAAATATCCCAAAAAAGGGGAAAAGGACCTATTTGTACAAAAATATTTATAGCAACTCTTTTTGTGGTGGCTAAGAATTGGAAATCAAAGGGATGCCCATCAGCCAGGGAATGAATGGGTGAACAAGTTGTGGTATATGCTTGTGATGGAATACTATTGTTCTATAAGAAATGACAAGCAGGATGGTTTCAGAAAAACCTGGGAAGACTTACATAAACTGATGCAAAGCGAAGTGAACAGAACCAGGAAAACATTGTGCACAGTAACACCAATATTGTTCCATGAAGAATTGTGAATGACTTAGTTATTCTCAGCAATACAATGATCTAAAACAATCCCAGAGGACTAATGATGAAGCGTACTATCCACCTCCAGAGAAAGAACTGATATTGTTTGAATACAGACTGAAGCTGGCTATTTTTCACTTTCTTTTTTTTTATTCAAGTCTTCTTATACAAAATGACTAATACAGAAATGTTTTAGGTAATTGCACATATATAACCTATATCTGATTGCTTAGTGTCTTGGGGGGGGGAGGGGAGGAGGGAGGGAGGGATAGAGTTTGGAACACAAAATTTTAAATAAAAATGTTAAAAAATGAAAAAAAACCTTTAAGTTGGTAATCATTTTAAAAAACCAATATTTGTTGATGGGCAGACTGGTTAGTAGGCAACGTGGAGCTCCTTGTCTCTTTTTTTTGTGTTTCTTTACCTAAACACAGGTGACTGAACATTGCTCATGAGAGGTAGACTTTTGGGGAGAGATTACTGCAGAATCTGCAGGGTCTCCTATTGTACAGTCAGTGGTTCAGCACTTTGGGATGCCCCCCTCCAGCACCCATGGTGCTTATTGGAGGACAGGATGACAGACAGAGGGTGAGCCTAAGCCTTAGTCTGGCTGCCAGGAGGTAGCAATTTTGAGGGTATTGTTTGAATAGGACAGAGCAAAAGTGAAAGTGACCTATTCAATAGTCTCTCTAAGGTTCCTTGTTTTAAGTAGGTTACTGTATCATGTTTTAAATCTTTGTCAATACATGCATATGAGTCTTTTGTGTTTTAAACATTTTTTTTTCAGTGTGGAGGAAATAAATAGCTGTCCTACATTTAGTTTCTATTATACTTTGAGTGACTTTCTTTTCCCTTTTGGGGAAACCCTGGAGGTGAGCCAAATCTAGATTTCAAGTGACTTTCTTCTGGGCTTTGGGATGGGTCATCATTGTTGTTCATTTCAAAGAGGACCGATGACATCAGAGGATGATGTCTGGACTCACTCATAAATTAGACTTAAGTGAGGCAGAGCTACACAAAGTCATCAGCCTCACTCTCTCCTCCAGAGTCATCAAAGTCCAGTGGCAGGACAAAAGTCGGGGCCGCTGGTGATTGCCCAGGATGCAATGGATGACCTTGCCGGCTTTGGTGTCTGACCTAGCCCTAAGCGCTCCACAGTGCCTGCTTTAGCTACCTTGGCGGCCTTTGGAACAAACTGTTCTCCTCTGCCCACTCTGCCAGGGGAAGTCTTCACATGCTTGGGGTAGACGACCCACACCCCCAACTCACCAACAGGATTGAGGAGGGTTGATTCCCCTCAATCTGGTATAGCCCATCTGCATAATAGTTTACCAGGGTGTGGTGGCTACACATGTACAGCTTCTTGGAGCCACAGGTGAGAGTTGGGTGGTAGGTAGACACCAAAAGTGGTTGAGCAACCCAGAAAGGGGCTTGGCAAGCCCTCACTCCAGAGGTGCTAGTCCTCCTGAACACTCCACACAGATGAGTTCAGCCAGTCAGGAAACATTTATCAGGCACCTACTACGATGTACCTGGCACTGGGCTAAGCACTGGGACACAAAGCAAGGCAAAAGACGCCACTTCCTCCCAAGGAACTCACAGACTAATGAAGGAAAATACTAACTAGCATTTATATTGCACTTGGAGATTTGCAAAGCTCTTTGCATATGTTTATTCATCCGATCCTCACGATAAAGCTTCGAGATAGGTGCTACTATTATCCCAATTTTACAGATAAGGAAACTGAGGCAGACAGTAGTTAAATGAGTCAGAGAGCTCAAGAAGAAAGCCTGACCCCTCTCTTAAGACGAGAGGTGGCCCGAGCTAAAATCTTATCTTCTACAAAAAGCCTTTTTAATGTTAGTGCCTCCACTCTGTTGATTACCTCCAAGTTATTTTACATACGTGTGTACGTACACATGTATGTATGTATATACATATGACACAGCTGTTTGCTTGTTGTCTCCAATATTAGACCCTGAGCTCCTTGAAGGCAGGGGTTAGTTTTTGTTCTGCACTCCCCCCCCCCTTATCCATACTGCTTAGCTCAGTGCCTGGCACATAGTAGGTGCTTAACAAATGATTGCTGACTGACTAAGCCTAGTCCACATAAGCCCAGAGTAAGGGCCCCTTTAGTGGGAAAGGGAGAATGGCTGCCCCAATATAGAGTCCCACCAGGTCTATTGTTACATAGGAAATACCAAAGTAAATGTCACAGGGAGGTGAAAGAAGAGCTCCCCATGGGGAATTGAAAATCATTTAGGAGGTGCCACTTGAGCTGAATGGAGCAAGGAATTAAATAGCAACTTCTGAACATTTCAGGGCCTCAGATTTCTTATGTGGAAGCCTGGCTTCCAGGCCCAGACCTGGCCTGGAGGCTCTACATGTCTTTGGGTGAGTTCTCTAAATCCTCGGTGTCTCAGTTCTCTCATCTGTACAATGGGTATGATGACATTTGCAGTGCCTATATCACAGCTTGTCACTAGGGACAAGCTTAAAACTCTAGAAAAATCTGAATTATTTTCATAATGCCCAATTTTAACAGAGAATGGGGAGAGAGGTTCCCCAGATATGCCTGTTGACAGGGGCTCCAAGCTACAGAACATTCAGGACTTCCTCAGTGAGAGGCACGGCCACTTGAGAGAGATCTGCCTTACAATCCACACAGGAAAAAACAAGTGGATGAGGAATGTATGTGACCCAGCTGCGCACTGAGGTACCTCATGGAGTGAGCCCACTGGTACACCTGTTTCTTAAACAAGTGTGGCGATGGAAACTGGATGAGACGGAGGGGACGGGCTGGATGGCATTTGGGAAACTGGGCAGGGTCATCAACAATCCCAAGCTAGTCCTTGACCCCCGAAACCTTTCTCATCAAGACCAGTATGCTCCCCGTGACCCTGGCCATAATATCAGGGCAGTGACCCTGGTCATAATATCAGGGCAGAGACCCAAAAGGCCATTGAGATCCTTGTGGTGTGTGAACTTGTCTGCTGCCGGTTATCCATAATATAATGCGTATAAAGAAAGTGCGGTTAAGACATTCCATCCAGGACATGTACCAGAGAGAGGACAATGTGGACAGTCTGAGGGCAGCACTGGTACCTGAGGAAAGTCTAAGCAGCCCAGAGAAAGGTCCTGGATGGGACCTGTAAGGGCACAGACAAGTCACCAAGAAGGGAAGTAGGGGATGGGCTGCAATCTGCACTAGTGAATAGAGTCCTGACAAGAATGAGATCACAGATCCATGAAAGGAGTGCTGGTATGGTTGGTGGAGGTGGGGCTAATACTCTTAACACATGTCTGATTCAAGGATCTCATTGTTGTGGGCAGAGCAGTGCTGAAAAGAATGGATCCTCTGAAACTGCCACCATAGTGCCTGGCACATAGTAGGCACTTGATAAATGCTTATTGATTCACACGGCGCATTTCCACTGAGCTGGAAATAACGACCATATTTTATATAATTGTAACTTCCAATAGTGAGTATTTGAATGCACGCAGGGGATTGATCATTCATGCTAATCAGTGCCTCCATGCATTTCCTTCAAAGAAGCAGATGGTGACCCACCCCTGCCCTCTCACCCCATGGGACTCTCATAAATACACCACAGGAACATAGGGATGGGGGAGGGGCTGCCTAAAGTCCCCCCTTGGCACTTCGGGGATGCCAGTGAAGAGTGTGAGCTAGTCAATTATCTCTCACTCTTCCTACGTCACCGTCTTGTTCAGTCCTACATCTCTCTGATGATATTCTCAGTCTACATACCTTGGCCAAAAGCAGAAGGAGCATTGAAAGTGAAGTCCAAACGCTTGGCTTCCAAGGCCAACTTGGCCCCGTTCTCTCTGTGGGACTTTGGATGAGTCGCCTCACTGGGCCTCAGTGTCCCTACCTCTAAAATGAGGGCTTTGGCCTCAGTGGCCTCTCAGGTTCTTTCCAGTTTTAGAAGGTCCCACCTCTTACCATCCATGGTGCCGGGGAATCACTTCTCTACGAACCTCAGTCGCTTCTCTTAGAAGAACAGTAAGTACACGATCTGCGTCGAAGTCGTTGAGGAAAGCACTGTACCAGGTGCTATTAAAAAGTGAACCGCTGTTACGATTACTTAGTTCGTTTCTAACGCAGCAGCTAAGTAAAGCCACGGTTGTAGTAGGAGGTGGCCCTGCCGGGTGAGGCGGCCCGTGATGGCGTGGTGGAACCAAGCCCCAGGGGTCCTCCCCTTCTGCCCGTGAAGGAGTGGCTCGGTCTGCAGACGCAGCCTGTCTCCTGCTCTCTCGAGAGCGAGTAGATGCCAAGGGAGAACATGGGGCCTTGGGGGCGCTCCCTCGTGGTACAGGAGCCTTTTCTGGAGTGAATGACTGAGTGATGGAATGGGGGGCTGGGGAGAAGGATCCACTCCCTGTGTGCCACGCGCTGGGGCTACAAACGCTAAAGTTGAGGCTGTGCCTGCCCTCCAGAAGGTCCCGTTCTAACGGGGACCTCGAACTCCTCTCGAGGCATGAGAGGAGCGGGGCTAGGCGGGCGACAGCGGCGGCTTCCTGGGGGCTGCGGGAGTCCTGGCTCCGGAGGGTCCCGGCACGCGGGGGCCCCGGGCGGATCTGGGCTCTGGTGCCAAGCCAGCTCGAATGGCCGGACGAGTGGAGAGCCCCGGGCCCCAGCAGCCCCAGGCAGGCCACGGCCAGGCAACGCCAAGGGAGCCTCGAAAGCCTTCGGAGCTTGTGCGCCGCCGGCCGGACGCCGACTCATCCTTTCCAGGCTCGGCCCGGAACGCTGGACCGCGGCCTTTGGCTGGGAGGGAGGCGTTCGGCTTGCTCCGTGGCCGGGGGGAGGGGGAGGGGGAGGAGGACGGGGAGAGGGAGGGGG
>NW_020951131.1:1627607-1671379 GCF_900497805.2 Vombatus ursinus
GGGGGGGGGGGGGGGGGGGGGGGGGGGGGCGGTCCTCTGAGCAGCTGCTGCCGGCCCCCCCGGGGCGGGGCCCCGCACCCAGCCTCCTCCAGGACCCCGCCGCCCGAGGCCGCTAATTTGTTCCATTGTCAAGAGGACCGTAAACGTTGGGAAGGCGGGGCCCGGGGGGCTCCTCCCCATCCCCCTCCTCCTCTTCCCGGCGCCCCTCCCAGTCCCCATCCCCATCCTTCTGGTTCCCCGACGGGCCGGCCCGGCCCAGGGCTCCGCACGCCGCGCGCCCGCCCGCCCGCCGGCCACGGTGCTCGCCGCCCGCTGCCTCCGGCAGGCCCCCCCCGGCCCCGACTCGCCGCTCCCGCACAGAGCCAGGGCTTGCGGCCATCGAGCCGGCGGGCCGGGGATGCGGACGCCCGCCGCGGCTCGCCGCTGATCGCCCCCCGCCCCCCATGGGGCTGCCCTCCCGCTGAGCCCCCGAAGGCGGCCAGGGGAGGCTGAACGCGCGTCCTGACTATGTGCCCGCCGTCCCGGGCACCCGGTCCTCGGACCCGGAGCCGGAGCCCGCGCGGGACGGCGCCGCCGCTGCTGCCCCAGCTGCTGCTGCTGCTGCTGCTGCCGGCGGCCTGCACAGCCCAAGGTAAGCCCAGGGACCGGCCCTCGCCGGCCACGGGACGTCGGCGTCACGCCGGCTGGGCGCCTGTTGTGCCCTCCCACGCTCCGCTGGCCCCTCCGTTCCCACCAAGTTTCCTCCCGCACGCTTTTCTCTCACGCAGCTGCCCGAAACTTTCCCAAGAGCGCTCCTAGTACCTCCCTTGATGTGCTGCCGCGTCCACGCTGCCTTCCTGGACTCAGTCCGGGACTCCCCAGGATCGAGGAGGGCTCACAGATTCACGCCAGGAAAGGACTTTGGGTGGACCTCCACTCCACCTCCTCATTTGACACGTGGGGAAACTGAGGAGCAGGGCAGGGATTTGCCCAGTAGCACGGGGGGAGCGACAGGGTTAGGTTCGGGTTCCCAGAGGCTGACTGGCCTCATTTCCCTCACCCGGATACTGCGGGGGTCGGACGTGATGCCCTCCTGGCTCTCTTTCAATACGTGCAAGGCATTGGACTTCAGACGCCACTCAGGGGCCAGTCATGAGACTAGAATTCAAATCCCTGCTCTGCTTCGTGACCACAGGAAAGTGCCTTCCCCTCTCTGGGCCTCAGTTTCCCCATCTGTGAAATGAAGAGGTTAGAGAACATGACTTCTAAGACCCCTTCCACCTCTAAAGCTGGGATGGGACTTCTCTGTGTGGGGCTGGGTAAGGCCCTTCGCCCCCGGCCCCCAGTTTCTCCCTCCACAAAATGCAGAGGTTAGCCAGGTTTCTGCGGTTCCTGCTTAACGCTCTAAAACGATTCTCCTCGGACCAAAAGTTGCACTTTTTGTTATCAGGTGTAGGTGGGAAAGGTGCTAAGGGGTCGAAAGGGGGCCCTCCATGGGGTAAGTCAGACTTGAAAAGGACATCTCCCAACCCCCACCCCATTCTTCGGATGAGGCAAATGAAACCCGGGCAGGGGAAGTGGCTAGCAAGGAGAAGACTCCGGGCACTTTCCACTCCTCTGAGCTGTCCAGGAGAAGGGAGGGAGGGAGCATCTCACAGGGAGGTCTGGGCTACGGTGACCCGTGGGGAGCCCTGCCACAGTGAGAGGGCAGGGTTCCTGGAGCCAGCCAGATTGCCCCTGGGTAGAACCCAGCTCTCCCTTCTGTTAGCCGTCTGGGTGAGCAGCCAGAGTGACACATGGCAGGGGAAGTCTCTCTACCTCCGCTTGTCCCTCCCCCACAGCCTTGGCCCTGACGCCTCCCCCCCACAAAGCAGGATGGCCCCAACTTCCTCCTCTGGAAGCCCCTTCCTTCCTATCAATCAATCAATCAATCCACATTCGTTCATTTGTTCTAACCCTCTGTCCCTTCCACTTGCCTTCCTCCCTCCCTTCCTCCCACGCTGCCTTCCCAGGGATGGGAGACTGCAAAGTTTCAGGCTGCCGGAGTTCCCTGTATTGGATGATGGTCACGATGTCTGCTTTGAGAGGCAGTCCCTAAGCAGTTCCCCTTAGTTCTGCTTCTTCCTACCCTTTTGTCATTGGACAAGTCACCTCAACATCCTTGGGCCTCAGTTTCCTCCTCTGTAAAAGGGAGAAGGAACAAGCATTTAAATAGTACCCGAGAACAATGTCAGGCATTGCTCTAAGTGCTTTAATATTTACTACTAATTATACTAATTAAATATTAATAATAATTTATATATAATAATATAAATTGTTTAAATATTATTTCATTTGATCCTCACAACAACCCTGGAAAGTAGGTGCAGTTACTATCCCCCTTTTAGAGATGAGGAAACTGGGGCAAACAGAGTCAAGTGACTTGTCGAGGGTCACACAGTTAGTCTGAGGCTGGATTTGAACCTCGATTTTCATGACTTTCTAAGATCCCTTCCGTCTCTGGAAATCCAGATTTCAAAGCTCCTTGACCATGGGACTTCCCCTTGTTGGGTCTCCAGGATAAGAGAAAGAGGTTGACCTGTGTGGTGTCAGAGGTGCCTTTCAGCCCCAGACCTGTAATCCTTCTCCTGCCTGCCTTCCCCGCCCCATTCTTCCTCGTTCCAGAATGGAAGGCAGGTCCTTGGGGCTCTCTGGCCTGAGCCCACTCTTGGCCTCCATCCCCTCCCTATCCCCAGCCACGGACCCAGCAGAGAAGCCAACAATCCCCAGGAAGCCAAGTCTTCGGTAGGCATCCATCACTTTGCACAGTAGCTCTGGTCTTGAAGGAGACTTTTTTTTTTTTGAAACTTGAATTGGCATCTTTCCATTGCCCTAAATTATCAAGTGTTTCTGAAATGATTTTCATTTCGCATTGGCCTTCAGCTGAGAGTAGCTTCCATCCCTTCTGCTCTGGGTTCCCAGACCTCCTGCCCTTTTTATGAAGAAAGGATCATCACAGTCCCTCTCAACTCAGTCTAGGACCTAGCTCAAAGAGCCCTGGGTTTGGAGGCAGGAGACCTGGTTCTGAGTCCCAGTGCTGCTGGATGACCTTGGCCACAGCTCTTCTCCTCTGTGGGCCTTGGTGTCTTTATCTGTAAATCTGGGGGGAGGGTAAGGTCTCCAAAGTCTACTCCGGCTGTAGACTCCAGTGTACTGTTTGAGGCAGCTTGGTCTGGGCTGGGAGGAACCCTAGTATTGGAGCTGGAGGACTCCTGTTCAAATCCCATCTCAGTTACTGATATCTGTGTGACCTGCCGCTCAGATTCTCTTCTGTGAAATGGAGAGGTTGGACCAGATGACCCCTAAGGTCCCTTTCAGGCCCTAATCATTGATCTGTAAAGGAGCACTCAGCCCAAAGTCATTTGTGGAGGACCCGGAATGTGTGGGGGGGGCAGGATGTGCATAACCATGGCCTGGGGCGTCTGTGTGGTAAACTTTAGGTCTTTCTGAGGACACATCTCTGCAGTATTTCTGCTTGCCATGGCAGAGACCTAAGGAAGGCCCCACACACCAGGTGCCTCTTAAAAAGACTGAGCTTTCAAAATGACATGATGCTTACTGCCACTAGGGGCGCCATCATTCCATCGTGTGCGTGTGTGTGTGTGTGTGTGTGTGTGTGTGTGTGTGTGTGAGTCTGTCTGTGTGTCTATGTTTGAGAGAGACAGAGACAGAGAAAAGCAAAAACAGACAGACAGACACACACATACACAGGGAATCAGAGAGATGGGCCCTGCCTAAAGGAAGTCCTGGGCCCAGTGAGGAGGGCGCTAGCTCTTGAACCCCAAAGGAATAGGCCTTCAGGTGACTTAGCCATAGGCTTTTGAAAAATAAATACACTTTGGAAAGGGATCCCCTGGAAGGAAAATGTCTTGTGAGAATTTGTCCTTTAAGAGCTTTCTGAGAAATGACTTTCTACCCAGCTCACCAGCGGATATGAGACCGCCCCAACCTCAGCATCCTTTTTGAAAATGTCCGGAGGCAGTATGGTACCTCCTGGTGTCAGAGAACTTGGGTCTGAACCTCCGTCTTCACTTACTACCTTGTGACCTTAAACGAAACTTACTCTCTCTGGGCCTCAGTTTCTCCATCTGTAAAATGAGTGGATGGATAGATCTTCTCTCAGGTTCTTTCCAGTTTTAAATTCTATCCCAGGGAGGAAGCTAGAAGTGACCTTAGGGTTCATCTAGTCGAGCCTCCCTCATTTCACAGAAGAGAAACCACCAGCTCCTGTGCTGGACCACAGTGCCTCTCATGGGAGACATTTGGTACAGCCCTGGAGCGTCTTCACTGGGTCCTTTGGCCCAGCGTTTGTCAAATGTGCTTGTTTCATGCCTCCATTAGTTTCCTCCTCCCCCTAACCTGTCCACCCGTGACAAGATGGGTTTTAAAAATACATCTTCTCTCTAAGGATTGGGCCCTTGGCATCTGTCCTTCAATGGAGTCAAGGTCAAGGCCTTTGATCCCACCCCTTGAGAGGTGAGATTAAGCAGACATCCAAATGCCCAGTGGGACTTTTCTTTTCCCTCCCCACCTTAAGAGGAACAGTGGAGTGGACAGGAGGCTGCACCTGGAATCCAGAGGCAGGCTGTGGGTCTGGCTTCTAGCCCTTCCTAGCTGTTGGGACCCTGCACAAGCTGTGGAACCCGTGGGAGCCAAGGCAGCTCTACCACGAGAGGTGTGAATGGATGGCGCTCTGCTCCATGGAGGAAGCACTCCCACCCTGAAGTTTCCATTACAAGAAATCCCTAGCTCCCTAATGACATACGTATCCAACGCACTTACATTCGCCATTGTGTATTTGTGTGTTTGTGTTCCTCTTCTGCCTTGATCGGGATCGCTTAAGTCCCAACCCTGTATATTGCCCAATGAAGGGCTTTTGAACCTTGTTTGCATCGCGGAGCCCTTTGGCAGCCCGGTGAAGTCTATGGACTCCACAGCATCATGGTTTTAAATACATAATATAAAATGCACAGGATTTCAAAGGAAACCAAAGATTGATGGAAATAAAAATCTACTTTTCCATCCAAATCCATGGACCCCCTGAAAGTATCCATGGACCACTTGGGAGTCCATGGCCCCCAGGTGAATAACTGGCGTCTGAAGTCTAAAGAAACTCCCGCAAAATTCCTGTATGGCCGCTGTCACTGACGCTGTCACCGAGGCAGCTCAGGGTAGAGTGGAAAGAGCCCCAGAGCAGGGTCAGGAGGAAGACTGAGGTTCTAGTGCCCCTCAGACATTGGCTGACTGTGACCCTGGGCAACCTCTCTGAGCCTCAGTTTCCTCATCTATAAAGTGGGGACCATCATAATTTATTATATAAACAACAGGAAACATTTAGTAAGTACCTACTGCATGTAAAACAGCATTCTGGGCAAGATACCAAGTTTAGATAGGATGTTATCCCTGGCTTCATGGAACTCAGTGTTAGCAGTGTGTTAGGACACCCATAAGGCTGGCTCTGCTATACACTATTTCACGATTTGGTCAGAAGGGGGGAAACAAAAAAGAACACCCCAGGAGGCCAGAGGGAAAAGTGACTGATGGGGAATCAGGGAGCACCCTTGGGAGGAAACTGGATGGCCAGGGTGTCCAGCACTCCTGAGTGGCCCCAAACCAGATTGAAATGAAGTTGGGGACTGTTTTAACAAAAGAGATAAAAAATACAATGCCACATACATAGGTAATGTTAATATGTGGTTTTCTAAGTCACTTTGCAGCCTGCAGGGATCCTCGTGAAATGGCCTCGTTTCTATGTGAGTTTGTCATTGCTGCTGTCAGGCACTGTGGAACTGTGGAAATGCAATTTATTGTTGTTAAAATTTAGAGGTCACATAGAGGACACATAGGAAGATGTTGGTGCACATAGAGTCGTTTCATCGAAGGAAGAAAAAATATTTGTATTGAGTCACTTAATGAGCTATTGGACATAATTAGGCCTGTTTAATAAAAGCAACTTAACTTTCTGTATCCAAGTCCCAGAAGTGAGCCCTTCTCGAACTAAGTGGTTCCTGCAGCATCAGTCATTCGTGAAGACAAGACGAGCAGGTGTGGCGAACATTTTCAGATGTTTCTTTTATAGCAAATGTCTGATATGGAGGCTCTTTGGCTGCCCTCCCTGGGGAGTCTGGCTAGCCAGTATTCGATGTGCAGGGTCTTTTATATCAGCTCTCCCTGGGACTGAGAAGGTGAAAAATGATAGGATGGCCTTGGAACATTTTAGAAAGTGTTTTCTGTGCATTATCAGACCAATTCTTTCAAAGACTTTTTAATGAGGCTATACCCTGCTGAAAGTACTCTCAGCAGGGGGTTCTGCTGGGGTTGCTGAGGGGAAATAACTTTGGAGCATAGTCCAATCCAGAATCACTCACTTAGGGTGCCTTTGAAAGAAGGTTTGAATAGCTTTGCTTTGTATACATTGAATTCTTGCTCCAAATGAGCATTTATCTACTAACTGACTTGTACATGCTAATTATTTCACTCCTTAACAACTCTCATTTACAATGTTTCATTTCTCCCCTTTGAGCACTTAATGACATTTTATTTAATTTCCTTCTTGTTTTTTCATCACCCGGTCATTTCTTATTTCATTTTCAGTATGTGGATGGTTTAGTACATTTGAATAATTCATTCATTCAGCAAACATTTGTTAAATGCCTGTTGTATGTAGAGCACTGTGTTGGTTGAGGGAGAAGATACCAATTTCGGTAAGACACATTATCTACCCTCTTAGAGCTTATGGTCTAGAAGGGGGAGAAGACCCAGACCCAGACGACTATAAGATACAGTATTAAAATGTGAGAATCATAGGATGGACAGCTGGAGGGGTGCTTAGAGATCGTTTAGCCTGTCTCCCTCATTTTACAATGGAGGAGTCTGAGCAGCTGAGAGGTCATGATTTACTCAAGGCTGCACAGTTGGGAGAGTGGCGGAATTTGAACCAAGCTTCTTTAACTCCAAAGCTCGCCCCTTTTTTGTACTTCATCATGGTATAACATTGTTTTGGGGGTCAGAGGACCTAGATACAGATTCTTGCTAATGGAAGGCAACATGGTATGTAGAAAGAATGTGGTCCTGGGGGTCCTGGGCTCTGGCTCTCCCCTTCTTCTGTGACCTTGAGCAAGTCACTTTCCTCTTTGGGGCTAAATTTCCTCATCTCCAACTCGAGGGGGTTGGTCTAGGTGATCTCTCAGCTTCCTTTTAGCTCTAAACCTATAACATATGATTTGAGACTTTGTTTTCAACATGGCACCTGTGAGTGTAGTAAACATTACACTATATTTCCAATTGTGGAATACATAGATGCCCTTGGGAAATGCTGTAGGTAAAAGGAATTTCTGTATATCGAGTGAACTTTCATAGGAACATACACACCCTGAGACATGCAGCCAGCATGCTGAGCCCGCTTGTCCTCAGATCTGGGGCTTCCTCCATCCCAGAGATGCCACCAGACAGCTGGCTCTACTGCAGGCCTACCTAATCTCTGCCGTGGCAGCTGCCGGAGTGAGCAGGACTGAGGACAGCCTGGCTGAAATGGGCTGGGCAGAGGAGGTGAGGATTATGGTCTGTGTCTCGCTGTGGGGAGAGAGATGGGAACAGCTGGAGAAGGAAGCTGCCCGGCATTCTGGAAGCCCCTTGCTTGCCAGCTGAACTGCTGCCTGGGTTTGATTAATGGGGGTCTTCCAGGCACTCTTTCCAACCCTCCTGTGATGCCTCGTTGGGGTATTGAGGTCATCGTCATGCTCAGAGGCTCCGTCTGCTCCAGCTGGTCCTACCCAGGGAGAAAGGCAACCAAGATGGCCCCAGAGGGTGGTAGGTGGAGGGTCTGCCGGCTGTCTGGAGGAAACCCAACCGCAGGACATTGGGAAGGATCCACAGCAGATTTACTAGAAAGGGCTGGACCTTTGGCCACAGCCAGAGGAGGCTTCAAATCAGACTAGTTGCCAGCCCCCCAATCATTTGGTGATTACAAAGCACTTTACATTTGGTCCTCACAACAACCCTGTGAGGTAAGTGCTGGTCTCATTATTGAAGCTGTTAGGAGACACAGTGATGAGAGCCCTGAAGCTGGAGTTAGGAAGACCTGACTTCATATCCTGCCTCAAACATTTACTAGCTGTGTGATGCTGGCCAAGTCACTTTTCTCTCAGCCTCAGTTTCCTCATTTGTGAAACGAGGATAATAATAGCCCACCTTTCTTCCAGGGTTGTTGTGAGGATCAAATGAGATAATATTTGTAAAGCTTAAAGCACAATATAAATCCCAGTTCTCATTATTATTCCCATTTTACAGTGAAGGAAACTGAGGCAGGTGAAAGGTGAAGTGACTTTCTCAGGATCACGCAGCTAGTGGTGTTGGAGGCAGATTTGAACTCATGTGTTGCTGACTCCACGCCCACTATTGTAGGCACTGCACCACTCCTGAGCCAGCTGCTCAGGGGCTCTCTTCTCAGAGCCTCTTGTATTTTTCCTTATCCTACTCGGCTGAATTACATAATGGGAGTTAAGCTGTCACTCCTGATGTCATTGGTCCCCTTCAAAAATGAAGGAAGAACAGCCCACTGGGGCCATGTGGAATGGAAAACTTCTTCTGAACACCTTTGTCATTTGTGAGATTAACACCCCAAAGGCATCTGGTCTCAACTCAACTTCTTGCTTGCCAACTACCTCTGGGTAAACTAGGCGTGGGACTCATCACTTCCCTTGGAGTCCTGGAGGATCTTAAGTGGGATGTTTGGCCTGGGGCACCAGATTTAGGGGGACAGAATTCTTCTGCCTGGTCCCAGAGCTCAGACCTCGGGGCAATATAGAGGCTGCTTTGGAGTTGCTGTAAGAAAGACCTTCCTAGCAGACGGAGCTGTCCCAGCTTGGAATGGACTGTCCAGTGAGGTAACAAGGACCTTTTCACCACAGGCCAGCAAGGGAGAACTGGATGATGGGGCTTATGCCTGGATGCACCGGAACGCAGGCTCTCAGAGTCTCGGAAATGAGCGCTCCTTGAGCTTTCTGCCGTCTCTTTGGTACCCAGGCAGATGCCAATGGCTGGAGTGGACCTTACACTGCTCGGTATTCTTCTGGTGGGTCTCTCTTTCCATGAGTGGCTCAGTCTTTTTTTTTCTTTTCCTGATATTTCTCCAAATCACACAGGTCCTGCCATGCTTTGGAAAAGCTGTGCTTTTTGTTTGGTCTGTTTGGATTTCCTGGGATGGCCATGGCTGCTCCATGCAGTTGGTTTGACCTTTCTTCCCTGACTTCATTCTCCGAAGTAGCATCAGTAGTAATGAGGCCTCTTTGTCCTGTAAGTTACAGCTGTTTGCTATCTCACCTGTCCTTGAATGCACAAGATGAGTCATCAGGACCCCAGTGTTCTCTCCTGTGTCTGGTGCATCCAGGCTCCCTATGGCTTCCAAAGCTTCTGTTCATCATTCCTTTTCCTATCTTCTGGGGCTGAGCAAAAAACTCCAAGGGGCAGCATTACAAAATACTGAATGTAGCTGCTCAGTGGATAAGCATCAGGAATGCTTGGTAAAACTCAGAGTTAAGTCTGTGGCATGTAGACTTCAAGTCTGTGCCCCTGCTGGAAGAACTCTGCATGTGGGCTAACACTTGGCTTTGCCACGGACTGGCTATGTGACTTTGGCCAAGTCACTAGCCCTCTAGGCCTCAGTTTCCTCATTCCACAAAATAAGAACATTCCTTTGCTGACAGGATTAGCATGAGGATGAAATGAGGGTTTTAGTGACATGCCTTTATTTCTTATGAACATGTAGAAATAGAAACTTTCATTGTTACCAAAAAAGTTCCATCTTTTCCCATCTCTCTGTGTGGTAACCCATGAGCTGGGGCCATGGGGAAGAATTTAAAAAAAAAAAACAAAACACCCACTTCCTAAGATGGCCATTTTCTTCTGATTTGCATTGCACATGTATATTTCTGCGAAATATCATCAAAGGCCTTTTAGGGTCCCTTAGAAAAAGTAAGCTTATGAACTAGTGAAAATCTTTGGCATTTTTCTCCAAATTTTTTGGTAGCCCATTTTTATATTTTATCACCCCATCCAAAAAGTAGGTGGTGCCTCTTACTAAAGTGGGTGCCTGTGCACTACATTAACTCAGAGAGCCAGAACTGAATGTGATTTGTATAAAATACATTTTATCCAAACAAGTCAAAACTTGACTAAGGAGTAAAATGACTTCAACTTTCTACTATGTTCCTTTAAAAAAAATAATGAAATATCCACTGACATTTTTGGTCCCTTGGCTATAAAAGTGAAGGAAAAGCCAAGTGTAGAATTTGTGAGCAAGAAAAGCCTGAAAGATGATTTGGATTGATCCGCATCATCCTCAAACGGTCGTATTCCAGCGGGTGAAATCACCTGCAAGTCCAGTTTCCACTTGGGCTCAACGGAGATCATCTGAAAGGGGCAGGCATTTGGCAGACGAGCATTTCACTGAGGAGGATTCTGGAAAGTGAACACCGGCTACTCAGCGACACTCACGGTGGCAGGGTGCTAAAGCATTGGAGGGGCCGAGGAAAAGCCTTTGTTTCTCATGGAACTAGTTGTAGCCTTGTAACCGCCGGACGGCACGAAGCTCAAGCCCTGCTAATGGGATGAGTTGATTCCACCCCAGACTCTGCTTCAAAGCAGGATCCCTCCAGAGTCTGTGACACTGGACTCTTGAAACATTCTAGAAATAACAGAAAGGTTATTTTCTGGGGGGCTGGGCGGGGGAAGGAATCTTGCCGTGGATTTTCCTCTAGGAAGTTTTGGAATTTCTCGACCTCAGGAACTTTTCACGTAAATAGATGCCCAGTGGACTAGTCTGGTTCAGGCAACGTCCTGGAGATGACCGAGGCCAGCGGTGGCAAACTCAGGTTTCCTGCTGTTTTCTGTATGGAGCAGGCCTCCGTCTATTCACAACACCAACAGCCTCGTTTCTCAAGAAGGCTTGTTGATGGAGCCACATAGGCACGGACGTAGCTCAGGGGTGGCCCAAGCAGCTCTGTGTGGACCATCCATGGGCTCCTAAGGGGGAGAACCCGCAGTCCCATCTGCTTTAGGGTTTTATATCGTTTGGATCTAGTTCTGTGATTTCCTAGGTAGATGGAACTCCTGGTGTGGAAACACCTTCCACTAATGCAAATCAGCTGTGTTTCTGGGATTCTTATGCTTATAGCTTTGCCGGGACACTGAGTCCTGGGCTGGCCATATTTCTAGCCTGCCACATGGTCCCTCACCTTATAATCATGCTATGTTCTCATATACTCTAGTGGTTCGCCCAGTGACACATAGTAGGTGCTTAATAGACATTTTTCCATTCATTGGTTTATCCATTCTTCTTCACCAATATTTTGAACCAACTCTATATTGTATTTATTTACCATAAAAAAAATACCATGTTCCCCTGTCTGATTATGCAATTAGACCATTTGGACTCAATTTCTGTTTTCATATTCCATGATAACAGTGAGAATTTCTAGCTATTTTTATTTACCTTGAAGGCTTGTGAAGCATTTTACAAATGTTACCTAATTTGACCCTTACAACACTACTAGGGGGCAGTGGAGATGGTGGTGGCAGCAGCAGCAGCAGTATTAGCAGGGACAACAACAATAACACTAATAGCTAGCATTTATATAGCATTAAGGGAGGTGCTGTTATCATCCCCATTTTACAGATGAGGCACCTAAGGCAGATAAGTTAAGTGACTTGCTTACTTTCAGGATAAATTGATCCCCTGAAATTTCATTAGCTTTGGATATTCAACCCCATTCCAGCTCCTTTAGCCTTCTCTCCTCTCTGATTGGAGGGCTGGAAGGCAGAGCTCCAAACTCTTCCCAAGGCTTTCCTTCATAGAAAGCAGGATCTGGCCTCCAGCTGACTCTCCACTTCTCAGCTGCAGCTCTGCTTGCTTTGGGCTCCAAGGAATATGATGCCCCCAGGTGCCCTCTACCCCTGCTGAGCAGCTCCCATTTTTGAATTGTTTCCCTGCATTAGATTGTAAGCTCCTTGAGGACAGGAACTGTCCATTTTTCTTATTTGTATGCCTATCACTTAGTGCAGTACCTGGTGCTTAATAAATATTTATTTAATTGAATTGAGCTTGCCCAGGGTCACATTGCTAGTAAGTGTCTATGGCATGATAAATACAGACAGAATAAATACCGTACAGAAGAAACCCCCAAATAAATACAAAGTGGTTAGGAAACAGGGTGCTAGCAATTAAGCGGATCTGGAAAGGCTTTGTGGAGAAGGTAATCCTTGAACAGTGACTTGAAAGGAGGTGGAGGTTCCGAGAAGTAGAGAAGGGAGGGTATTCCAGTCATGAGGGCTGCCCAGTGCCAAGCACAGCGGTGGGAGTTTTTATCTTTTATCCTTATCACTTAGTCCACTGTAATTTTCAGGGAGTTTGTTTCTTGGGCAAGATTTTTAATCTTTTGTGTGAAACTGTTAATTCATTTTCTAATTCTTTCTTTTATAGCTCTCATTTCTTTTCCAACTTTTTCCTCTAGTACTCACATTTACTTTAAAATTTAATAAGAATTTTAAAAACTCTTGTTTCATCTCTTTCAGGAAATTCTAGTTGAACTTGTACTCAAGCAGTGGTTGCAGATATTTTGAAGCCATTTTTCCCCTCTAGTTTTGTCCTTGACTTTCCCTGTCACACTAATAGTTTTTCAATGGTGGGATTCTTTTTTGTTTGCTCATTTTTCCAGCCTACTTCCAAACTTTGGACCTTATGTTAGGGATAAGCTCTGTACACTACTGGAAGAAGTGTCTGGACTGTTTCTGCTGTTGCTTTCCCAAGGTGTTGAGTGTTAAATTATTCCAGGACCTCAGGGATAGCTCGGGCTGAGGACCTGCAAACTTTCTTGCTCCTAGAGTAAGTATGCTGATTCAGGTCAAAGTCTGAGCTTTGAAAGTTCCTGACATGGGTTTAAGTCTGAGCAATACAACTGTGGGCTTGCTCCAGCTAGCGCTCTATTAGACTGCTGCTGGAGTCAGTCATGTTAGCCAGTTGAAAAGCTCTGCCAGTTCAGATAAACAAAGCTGCAGGTTCCCCTTTGATCTGGGAGTGTTCCGCTGGTTATTCTGTTGGAGGCTTCAGACTGGGCTGAGAGCTACTCTGCTCCTAAGATCCAGGTCACAGTTTGGCCACGTGTTTGTGAATGCCTTCCTTGCCTGGTATATAGTTTGGGGCCAACAGCCACTCCTTACCTCTGAATATCATTCCTAAGAGCTGGTTCTCTAGATCTGTGCTGCGGAACTAGGTAGTGAGTAACAGCTGCCAATTTACAACTATTCCTAAACCCTGCTTTGTTGAGCCCCCTATGTTGGATCTGAGGCCACTTCTTGACCTGGTGCACAGCTCTCTCTACTAGTATGTTGTGCATAACTGTTATACCATCCAGTGTCCACAGACCTCTCTGTCTCCCTATGCTGAACTGGACTGGAAAAATGGCTCATTATGATTATCTCTTGGCCTTCCCAGGCATGACTTGGTCTGGTGCACTGTTTAGATATGTTTGAAGAGACTGGGGGTGGGGGGAGGCTTGATTATACTTCTTACTACTACACCATCGTGGCTTAACCTCCTCGGCTTCTCCTTGGCTCATTTTCCTCTTTTTTATGTATTTTAAATATTTTACCAATGTCCTTTTGTCTTTTTTATGCCTTTCTATTATTTCCCACCAACTTACCCCCCCACCATAAAGCAATATACGTCCTTATTATGAGAAAGCATAGTCAAGTAAAACAAATCAACCCGTTGGCTGCATCAGAAAATGTGTGTCTCATTCTGTACCTTCTTCTGGGAGGTGGGAGGCATGATTCAGCCACTTTATTTTCGAGAAGAGTTTGGAAAGAGCTTTGCCTGAGTTTGACACCTATTTAATTCCATCAGAGAAACTTGCTCTTTACAGAAATCCCAGGGTGGCTTGTTTGGCAAAGGTGCATGATCCCCCCTTCATTTTTCTCTTCTTTGAATCTAGATTTCCATCTGTTGGGATGACTTGGGGTCATATTCACACAGGCAGTCAGCTTGCCAGAACTGGTCTAGTTTCACTCATTTTCATCAGCTTTGTTGGCAGCCTCTCCATTTCCTTCCTCAGTATGCCTTTCCCAAGGTCCCAACTAGTCTGACTGTAACCGTGAAATGACTCTGCTTTGGAAACACCCCTGCAAGTGAGGAGAGGTGGGTTTGCTGGCTCTTGACCCATCCAGAAACTCCTCGAGCTGTCTGGTCTCCTCGCTGCCCCTCCCATCTGAGCTAATATGGCAGCAAACAAACATTTCCTAGCCTGTTAACCGTGGCTGGATCGTACGCACACAGTCAGGGAAAACTGGATGCAAAACTGGGCAGAGAAGATTGTCAGCTGGTTAATTCTGGAGAAAGCTTGTTAATGGAAACTAAGGAGCCGGCCACCATTAGGAAACATTCCCACCAAATACATGCAAAAGAGCGGATTCTGATGGTATTCAAAAAGTCGTCTGCCGTTTGACATTTCTTCTTGATCAATGGAAGACTGTTGACTTTCCAATGTAAAAACAGCTCATGTGGGGGACACTGCCTGAGAAAGATGAACTTGTCTCCAGAATATTGGGGCACCCAAGTGGTTCTGGGAATTTTGATGGAAATGTGCAAAACATCCTTGATCTTGTTTTCATGGCACACTGAATGACAGGAAGGACTGATATTGGTGGGGGTAGTCCTCATTCCTCAATGTGGTATTTCACCTCCTACCCAAACAGCAATTCAATAGAGCTTGGTTGCCAGCACGAACTTCTAATGTTTGTAATTGAGATTCACTTCTAAATTGAAAATAGTAACAGTAGACATGTTTTCGTAAGAGATAAAATCTAAGAAATTATAATGACATAATTTTCTTTTCAAATGGCAACCCAGAATCTGTTCTACCCTGAGAGGTCAATATAAGTTTAATTACATGAGCATGGATAAGAATCTTCTTTGAAAGGAATGATAGTAATTGAATTTTTATTTTAATAGCAAGGCTGCTAGCTGCTGGACCTAGAACTGGTCCACGAGCTATAAAGTGCCATCACCTTTGAAAGGAAAACTCTGCTGTGGGGTATGCTTCTATTTCTTCCTGAAGTTTACATGTATGTGAAACTCCTTCTAGCAACCCTCATTGTGGTCATTCATTGGAACGTCCTTAAAAAGAAGAGTGGTCCTTTATTCAACAAAAATTATTTTTCAGAGAGTATTGTGGAGGTAAGCTGGGAACAGTGGTAAGGGTACTGAAGGACCTGGGTTCAAATTCTGCTTCCCTTTATTTGATGGGGTCAAGTCACTTTCCCTTGGTCAGACTCAGTTTCTTTATGTGTGATGTGAGAAATTTAGAATAGGAGAGGAAGGAAATAAGAATTTATATAGCACCTACTATGTGCCAGAAACTGTGCTAAACACTTGGCAATTATTTTTTGATTTGATTATTACAACAACCCCGGGAAGTAGGTAGTATTATTATCCCTGTTTTGCAAATGAGGAAACTGAGGCAATTAGGGATTAAGAAATATACTCAGAGTCTCACAACTAGTACATGTCTGAGGCCAAATCTGAACTCAGGTCTTCCTGACTCTAGGCCCAGTGCTCTGTGCACTCTGACACCCTCTGATGGCCACCTAGGTTTAGACTAGCTTGGTCACTAAGGTTTATTCCTAGTTCTAATTCCTAGGAATGATTTCGATCCCTTGTATTATTTATCTCACTTGGAGAGATTAGTGGATAGAGAGCTAGTCTTCGAGTAGGGTTCTCGTTCTTTCCCAGTCACTCAGTAGCTCCTTACCTGCACTCTCCATTGCCCATGACCCCCAATCCCTGGACCCCAATCTCCTCAGCACTAGCTGCTCTCTCCCCTTCTTCCTGTCTTGACCCCTTGGTGAACCAACTCAACTCTACATTGTTTTCCCCTTTGGAGTCCCTCCATCCCTTATCATATCACCAATTATGCCTCAGCTGCCGATCACGCCCACCACTTGTCACCTTCTCACCTGCTTGTAGCCTGCTAAATGAAGACGGAAAAAATCACTCAAACATTGTCACTGCGTCTACTACAAATCTGTCACACAACCTCAACCGGGCCCTCACTGCTGCCAGGCAAATCCTACCCTATCTCCCTTATCGACCCATTGTCCCGCTCTCCATAGTGGCTCTTCTAGACCTTTTTCTGTCCCCTCAAACCTCCCACGACTTCTCCATCCCCACCTTCTCAGCAAGAGCTTTGCCTCATAACTTACGGAAGAAAAGTGGCCATTCACTCTGAGCTCCCTCCTCTCCCCTCTTCCTCATATCCCATCACGCAGGTGCTTTCTGCCTCCTCTCCTCCTTCACCCCTGTCTCACATAACAAAGTGGCCTCACTCTTGACCAAGGCCGGCCCTTCTACTGTCTCCTCCGACACATTGCCCCCTCTGTCATCCTTTATCTTCGGTTGCTCCCTGTCTACAGGCTCATCCCCTATTGCCTACAAACATGCCCATGACGCCCCCATTCTCTAAAAGCCTTCGCTGGATCCTTCCATCCACACTGCCGCCCTCTATCTCTTCTGCCCTTTGTAGCTAAATTCCTCACAAAGGGGTCTACGAGAGATGCCTTTACCTTCTCTCCTCCCACTCGCTTCTTAACCCCTTACAATTCAGCTTCCGACCTTAACACACCACTGAGACTGCCCTCTCCGAAGTTACTGATGATCTCCTAGATGCTAAATCCAGTGACCTTTTCTCCATCTTCATTCTCCTTGCCCTCTCTGCCGCCTTGGATGCTGCTGAGCACCCTCTCCTCCCTGATGCTCTCTTCTCTCTAGGGTTTTAGGATACCCCCTCTCTCCTGGTTCTCTTCTTACCTTTACTGGATCCTCTTCCAGAGAACACCCTCTAACCTTGGGTGTCCCTCAGGGCTCTGTGCTTGTCCCTCTTCTCTCCTCCCTACTTCACTTGGTGATCTCATTAGTTCCCATGGATTTAATTACAGTCTCTATGCTGATGATTATCTGATCTACCTATCCTGCCCCAATCTCTCTGCTGCCCTCCAATCTCAAAATTCCAATGGTCTCAAAGACATCTCAGACTGGATGTCCAGTAGACATCTTAAACTCAACATGTCCAAAGCAGAGCTCATCCTCTTTCCTCCCTCCTTCCCTATTACTATGAAGGGCTGCCCCATCCTCCCGGTCCCTGAGGCTCACAGTCTAGGAGTCACCCTGGTGCAGGCCCTCATCACCTCATGTCTGGACTATTGCAATAGCTGGTGCTGGGTCCACCTGCCTCAAGTCTCTCCCCACTCCCATCTGTCCTCTGTGAAGCCCTTCAGTGATTTTCTTAAAGCGCAGGTCCAGTCACGTCACCTTCCTACTCCATAGACTCCAGTGGTTCCCTATTGTCTCCAGGACAAATTCCAGAATGTTGTCGGGGGTTCAAAGCCCTTCATGACCCAGCCCCCTCCCACCTTACTCCCTGACACAGACTCTTCAATCCAGTGATCCCAGCTTCTTGGCTGTTCCAGGAAAAAGAAGCTCCATCTCTTGGCTCTGGGCCACACATTCACAGACACACAAACAGGTACACATATATGCACCCACATACACATACCACACACCACATGTACACACAGACATGCGTGCACATACACCCACACATCCGCATCCACAACTTTTGATGAGGGAAGGGACTGAAGTGAATTTTGAGCAGGGGGAAATCAAAAAGCCAGCCAGGGTGGGTATCAGGCTTGTTTTGGTTTGAACTGTGCCAGTATCCAAGGAATGGAGACAGAAGTGGGTAGGTTGTAGGTCTGGCAGTTCAAGATGGGGGAGAGGGCTGGCCATCAACGGGTCAGGAGGCCAGAGGCTTCCAGGGAGACTGGACTATACTTTCAACTCCTCTGTGCTTCCACCCCAACCTCAGCTTGGCTCCAGGCCGGGCCCACCTTGCCTTGCCCTCTCTCCTCTGCTACAGGGAGGCTGTCGACTTGGTCAGGGAGAGTCCTGACTCTTTCCAAGACTGACTAGCCAAGTGGTGGAGGGAGAAGGGCCCTGGGATCTAAGGCAGGAGGGCCTGGAGTAGAGTCTGCCTTGCCATTTACAAGACCTTGGGCAAGTCACTTAATTTCTCTGATCTACTGTTCCCTAATTTGTAAATTGAAGATCATAATAGGTGCATTATCTACTTCACAGAGTAACTGTGAGGATGCGATGGGATAATTCGTGGAGGGGGTACTTGATGAACCAGAAAGCCTCCTATAAATTTAAGCTATTAGCACCTACTGCCTTCTATTTCCAAGGCATCTTGAAAATGTCACGTAATTAATCTACCCAGTATCACAATTCAGTCTGTTGTAATGTGAACCATTATTCTCATTTCCCCAGTTTTTCAGACTAAGGAAATGGTGGTAATAAATTGTTAGTGGAAGTTAAAACCCAAACTTACACCTCCTAAACACAGCTAATAAGGCCTGGCTTATGGGGGTAATTTGTGTCAGAGAAATATGTTTTATCTCCATCGCATAAAGTTGTTTTAAAGCATAAGCCAGAGCTGCATCGGAGAATGTACTAAACAAGACCAGCTATTGAGAGAAGCCGTTTAAAAAATTCCTCTTGTTGGTGTGATGCTGTAAATTCTAAATAGAGTCAGCTCCATCCGATGGGCCTCATGCAGGTGATTGGGAGTACTCGATGGGGCCAGGCCACTGGACCCTTCCTAGGGCACGGACTTAGACCACAGCCATGCTGGGCAGTGGTCAACGGTCACTGGCCAATGGACTGGGCTGTCAGTGTGTACCCATGATACCTCAGAGTCAGTCATCCAGTTGGAGGACATTCGCCATGTTGGTCTCCATATTCCCGGCAAGCAGCACCTTGACTGATGAGATGTAATGAAGGACGGTCAGCTAGGGCTTTGTCCTGAGGGTGGAGTTCAGAGGCTGCCGAGGCGATGATCCCAGGTCCTGCGTCCTCTGCCCTGGCTGCCCCAACGGCTCTGGTACTACTCTGCTCCCTCATTAGCAGCTGCCCATCCTTGGGCAGTGGAGAAAGCAGTGCCGAAACTCGGACCCTCATCATATTCGAATTTCTCATTAAAGCTCGAGGACAACGTGATGGCCCTAATTCACAGAATGGTAGAGCTGAAAGAGACCTTCCAAGTCATACTGTGCCGAGGAGGGAGAGACCTCAGTGTCCATGTGGTCTAAGCCATGCCTGAAATAGAATCTTCTTTTCAACATCCCTGTCCTATGGGCAGCTGGCCTCTCCCTGAAGACTCAGGGGTCTGGCAGCCCCTCCCCCTCCTCCCCTGGCAACCCCTCTCCCTCCTCCCCTGGCAGCCCTTCCCCCTCCTCCCCGGGCAGCCCCTGCCACTTCGGCATGGCTTTCATTATTAGGACATTCTTCCTGACCTCAGACCTCCGTCGGCCCCTTTGCACATTTCCACCCATTGTTCGTGGGGCCAAGCGGAGCAAGCCCCATCCCCCTCCCGGCCCTCTAGTCCAAGGCCTCAGTTTACACGTGAGGACGCAGAATTGGAGAGACTCACTCAGGGATGTGATAGTCATGAATAGCTGAGCTAGAACTGGAACCTGGGTTCTCTGACTCCAGGGTAACAGTCGCTAGCATTCATCCGGCACTTCAAGGCTTGCAGAGGCCTTTGCATATGTCATCTCATTGGACGCTGAGAGGGAGGTGCTATTATTAGTCCCATATTTGGGATGGAGAAATTGAGGGAGAGAGTGACTTGTCTAGGGTCACTTAGCTAGCAAGTGCTTTAGACAGGATTTGAACTCAGTTCTTCCTGACTTGAAAGTCTGGCACTCTATCCAGTGTTCCCCCTCCCTGCTAGCCTTAATTCCCTCATTTTAGCCTTCTTCCTTATCAGGCCTATGGTTGAGTTATAGCTAGGATATCCTGGGCCTTAGGCTAAAAGCAGAGAGAGACCACCCCCAGGGACACTGGCTTTTAAATGACAAAGATATCTATCCAGTGGATAGAGCTCTGGGCCTGGAGTCGGGTAGAGCCAAGTTCAAATCCAGCCTCAGACACTTACTCACTGGGTGACCCTGGGCAAGTCACTTCACCCTGTTTGCCTCAGTTTTCTCATCTGTAAAATGAGCTCGAGCAGAAAACGGCTCCAGTATCTCTGCCAAGAAAACCGCAGAGGGGGTTACAAAGAATTACGACAAGGGTTCAAACGAAAGCCTTAGTAGTGGGTAACCTGGCGCCTGGGGAAGCCTGGGTTTTTGGCCCAGGAACGCTCCGTCCTCCGTTTCAGGGATACTGTCCCCTCATCAGGGAGGTGAAGTCTGGGGAAGGGTCTTAGGTAAGATAAAGCAGCACCCAAGTCGAGGCTGGTCACTGTGCTCGAGGAGGAAGTTTGCGATGCTATCCCTAGATTCCAGCCTTGAATCTCCGATCCAAGGGTACACGGGCGTTAATGGGCTAGAAAAATAAATCTTACCCTTTTCCATATGGAGTCGAGGTTAGTCCAGGAACACAGAGGAAAAGGGCTCTTGATAATTCTATCAATGTGGCCTTAATTTGCACTGATCACATAGAACCAGAAAGCTCTGTGTCCAATTAGAGCCCTCGGTCCTCTCGCTGCCCACCACACAGGCGAGCCCCTCGTTTGACGGATGGAGACCTCACTCTTGTCTTGGCTGCCTCGTGCTCCGGAAGCTTCTGTGGCTCTCTAGTGCCCCTACCCTTCGGGGTTTGAATCCAACCCGTCTTTCCGGGCTGATTGATCTCCTGATACCCTGCACCTGAGCCAAGCTGACCTCCTTGCTGTTCCCCATCTCCCCTCTCTGCACCTTTGCACGTGCTTTCCCCGGGTCCGGAAGACCTTTCTCATCTTCCTCAAAGCCCTGCCAGAAAACACCTTTGTCTTTACATGGTCCATAGCTTGCTCTTATTGATCTGCTTACGTGTTGACTTCTCCCAGCACAGCCTTTGTATCCCCAGTGTCCAGCACAGCGCTCACAGGGTGAGGACCTGGGCTAAAACCCAGCCTTGGATGCTTTTAATCTGTGTGGCCTTGGACAAGTGTCTGCACCTCTCTGAGCCTCAGTTTCCTCATCTGTAAAATGGGAGGGGGTTGGATCAGATGCTTCTGCAGTCCCTCCCTGCTATAAACCTCAGATCCTGTGACCTGGGGTCCTATGTTCTAGTAGGTGTTCAGTGGATGCTTGTCAAGTGAAGGGTGGAGAGAGCCTAGGTCCCTCGCCTTGAAAAGGGCCAGGAATGGTTGGGAGTACAGGAACTGCCCTTCCCGAAGCTTTGGAAGCCAGGGTTTGGGAGGCTGGCTTCCTTTTTGTGCGAAGCACTACTCGCGTATTTGGCTGTCTGTAGGAGCGCTTGGCTACCCATCCTGTGTTTTACAACAGTTGCATAGTTGAGCGGGCACCTCTGGCAGTGGCCCTCGAGTACATACACGCACAGCGCTGGTGCCTCCACCTCATTGCCTGCAGCATCAGCAGCAGCAGCGATCGCTGGGTGGGGAGCCAGCCCGGGCTGAAAGCACCACAGGTATCACTTCTGTCTGCCCAGTATATAAACCATGTGCTAGGGAGATAAATTCCGTTATGAAGTATTTGTGAGGCTGCCTGGGGATTCCAGGCGGTGCCAGACTGTTCTGGGATGAAAGCAAAGAGTAAGGTGGCTCCCCTCTTGAAGGCATTTCCCAGCCCTGCATCACCATGCTGCAGTGTGCTTCCGGAGCCAGAGATTAAGATCATCCCTCTGATTGGGGAGGGACGGTTACCTGGGAGAAAAAGGCTTTTGTTCTTTCAGACTTGTCACTCGCCTGTGCTCTGGGCAGCTCAGTGTACCGGGCACCTTCCTTAGGAGCTGGTGAAATGGGGGTGAGGGTTCTCCTAGAAACTTGAAGCTTGGAACCAAGATCATTTCCAAATGCCACTGACTCTAAGAGCTGTATGACCCTGGGCAAGTCACTTGACCTTGCACAGCCTCAGTTTCCTTATCTGTAAAATGGCAGCCTCTGTGGCTCCTTCCACTTCTAAATCTTCAATTCTGTTGACCTGTGTGGCCATTTAGTGCTGCTTATCTTCAAAGGAAAAATTATATCCCCAGTTGGTTTATGGTTATACAGATTGTGTCCTTGCAAAGGCTCTGGTGGGGAAGGTTGAGAAAGTGAAAGGGTGCATTGGGGTGGAGGCTGGCCATGAAGGCTGAAGTTACTGGGTTTGAACCTCACCTCTGATCTGGAACTAGCTGGGTAACTGGAGGCGAGCTATTTAAACCCCCCTAGCCTAGTTTCTTCTTCTGTGCGACAGGAATGATCATACTTAAAGTGCCTCAAGGTACTTACTTATCTAAAGAGATAAGGTCTGTAAAAGTCTTTGAGATCCTTACCCCCTGCTTGCCCCCAATACAGCAAATCCTCCTTGGTGTCTCTGAGTCCAATTGACTTTTCCAGTTTTGCACCCACTCAGTGTCGGGCAGAAACAGCCTTAGTCAACTGACATTTTTATTGCTTCAGTCACCAGACACAAGTTTCCAGTCCCTGTGATCAAAGGAGATAACGTATAAACAGTGTTTGGAACCAATAGAGTACCAGCTGGCATCATGGCGTCCTGGCAGGGTATATACAGGGTCATGGGATCACTGGATTTAGAGTGGGAAGGACTCTGAGATCACTGAGTTCAACCCCTTCATTTTGCAGAGGTAGAAACTGAGTCCCAGAGAGGTGGAAGGTCCGATGACTCTTTAGTAATAGAATCATGCAGGGCACAACTCTAATGGGTTGGTCTGTCATTAGTTATCCATCCCAAGGTACAGATTGCAACCCCTTCATGCTTGTCAACCCTGTGCCCATCTCATCCACGCTCCCATTAGTTCACTACAAGGGGGTCCCCGCAGTCTTCTGGGCATCTTCCTAAAGTTCTTTTGACATCACAAAATGCCGGTGGAGTACACTGGACATCTTCTGGTGATCCCTCACTCTCACTCTATGATGCTCCACCTTGTGTTCTCTTCAGACCTTTCTTGGATGGCATCCTTTATCCCTCTTGGGCATAACCCTTTGTTTATAATATCCTGCTCTCCCTGACCCCACACTTCTGTGTCACCCTTGGTGTGATCCTTAGCTTCACGTCTTTGGAGACTTGGATTCTAGGATTCCCTAAAGAATACCGATCATGGGGCCCAATAGCTGGGGCTTTGTTTGAGGGAAGAGCTTGGAGTTATTAAGATAACTTTGCCTCTGCTGCGTTCTGGGACCAGCTAACTGTCCCTGTGGTTTCTGTTCCAGATGGGTGAGCTCTGTGGTTGGCCCATCCCACTGCATATCATTCCTTGAAAGGTAGGACAGCAGAGCAGCCTTTGAGGGCTCTCTGATTACTATCATCAAGTGAGGCACAAAACAGGAAGGTGTCCTTCCTCCCACGATAGTGAGGTCCTGCGGATTCTCCTGTTGCAGATGGCGGTGTGATGATTGCCTCAAGCCTTCCCAGAACAAGGCAGTACCTCTTAAGTGAGGACTATAAGTATGCAAATGCATTTTTGATACACTTGATTAAACATTTTAGAGACAGAACTAAGTAATATCAAAATGTTCGCATAGAGCTTTAATTATTGACATTGCCTCGAAACTGTCTGAGAAACACAGATTAAATTCTAACTAGGATGAATTGCAAATCCAGCACTCATTTTACTATAACAACTAAAAGGTATGTGAACGTGTGCCTGAGCCCATGCCCTTATCACATGTCACAGGATGGTGGAAATATCCTAATGGAACTTTGCGTTTTCATCAGCACAGGTCATTCTTCCATCAGTGTAGGCTGAAATCCATCCGCCTCTCAAGATCTGAACTCCAGAGCTAGAAGGGCTTGTAGGGGCCATCTAGACTCCTCCCCTTCACACTGCACAGATGAGGAAACTGAGGCGCAGGAGCTGAGATGACTTGCCCAATGTCACACCAGTAGGAAGCATCCAACGTGGGATTTAAGCCTCCAAAGCCAGCTCCGTCTCCCCTGCACCAAGTCGTCTCTGTCCAGCATTGCACCACGTGGAAAGAGGCACAACGCAGGATTGTGGAAAGAGTAATGCACGTCCAAGTACCCGGGTCAAATCCTGGTGCTCCTGTTTAAAACCTTCATGACCTTTGGCAAGTCACCCTCCCTGGGCCTCAGTCTCCTTATTTGTAAAATGAAGGAGTTGAACTCAAGGGTCTCTGAGGTTCCTTCTGCTCTGATCTCCCCAGCTTCCTCGGAGTCCCAACTAGAATCTCACCTTCTATGGGAAGCCTACCCCAACCCCTCTTAATTCCAATGCCTTCCCACTATTAATGATTTCCTATTTATCCTAGATAGATAGATCTAGATATTTAAATATAGAGAAAGGGACGATCTATAGCTTTGTATATATTTGTTTGCACATTTCTCTCCGTTAGATCGAAAGTTCCTAGAGGGCAAGAACTGTCTTTTGCCTCTTTTTGTCTCTTTATCATTTCCCACTGTGTTTGGTACGTAGTAGGTACTTTTGAAATATTTATCAGTTGAGTTGAATAGATCTGGGATCCTCTGATCCATTACCTGGGCCCAAATCCCGGCTCTATCATATACGACCTGGACAGATCCTCAACTTCAGTTTCCTCATCTGTAAAATGAGAGGGGTCTCACTTCCAACTCTAGAAAGGTGATCCTAGGAGCCTTCTACACATTCTTCTCTATGGAAGACCCTTCCAATGGACCAGAGAGCTTTCTCTCCCTCCCCCATTTCATGGATGCCATTATAAGAGCACTGAGTCCCTTGTCTCATGAAAAGGTGGACCCACTGTCTGTCCTCATTGCCCACCTCTTCAAACATGTCCCTTGCTCCACTTCTTGGGCACTGGCCATCCCTGGAAAGATGTTGCAGCCTTTTTACACTCTCCACAAATCTCTCAGTTGCCCTTGGGTCACCCAGAGGCTTGAGCTGTCAAAGATGGTGGGGGTCTGAGATTCACACTAAGATATCATTGTCTTAGAGAGGCATACCTGGAATAATTTCTGCCCAGTGTAAAACCAATTGATAATGAAATCTAATCAGCTTCTGAACAATTCCTTTTGAAGCTCCTGCAGGGCGATGAGAGGGATCCATTTTCAAGCCCACCTCCCTTATTGTCAGAGGATTCTCTATGCCTGGTCTCTCTTCTAACCTTCCCTAAATCCCCTAACGGCTTGTGTGGACCTCTGTAACCCAGTGCCTTTCAAGGCTTCAGTTGCTGGGGTAAGATTAGAAATTGGACCTGCCAAAGATAAGGACCAGATGACAGCTACTGAGGATGGTCATTGCACAATACCTGACGTTTGGATGATCTATTGGCTGAAGTCAGTAGAGCAATGACTTCATTATCAGCACAGGCTGTTCCAAAGACAGCCTTGGAAACTCAGCTGGCTGGAAAATGGCATTTGATAGCTTCACTCTGCTTCTTGGTGTGGAGTTGAGCAAGCCCACAGAGATGTGGGGAGAGATCCTGATAAGGCAGGAAATTGTTGACAGCAAATTATCTGAAAGTTCCCAAACTAAAATTCCCCACTTTTGATATCTCGGGAGGTCAGATTTACAATAAACAAACTGAAGGCGTAAATGCAATTCTTCAGCCCCTCCTCCCAGAAATACTTGTTGGGGCCAACACTGCTCCAGCTGCCCACTTACGTTGTCCCTCAAATTCGGTCTGTCTGCATGTAGCTTCTTCTCCAAGGCAAGCTTACTCTGATATTTTGATTCTGTAGAATGTCATAGAAACTAGATGATAGCCAGATTTTTAGTGCCAAGACAGGGAGTTCATAGGATCATAGACAGAGTTGGATAGGACCTACCCAGAGGCTAACCTAGATTTGTCCCATTGGAAAAGCAGAATACATTGATGCCCTCTTGTGTCTGAAAACCCTTCCAATGCTGGAAGACGGTTGTCCCTATTTCCCTAAGTCTATTTTCCAGGCTAAACAGCCTGTTTCTTTCCCATCCTCATAAGGAATGGTTTTAGGCCTTCTCATGTCGCTCCTCCCAAGAATATAGTTATCACCTAACTCCAGATGACAGCTCCCGCCGATTTTTAATTTGATAAGTGGGACAGGGAAAGATCAATGAATTTTGGAGTCAAAAGACCTGGTTCAAATCCTGTCTCTGTCACATATTACCCGTGTGACCTTGTGGGACAAGTATTCCATGAGAAGCTTGGACCGTATGGCTTCTGAGATCCGGTTCAGGCCCGAGTCTCTGGGCGGGTCACTTCTGCTCTCAGTGTTCTAGGCGGCTCTCTAAGACTTTCGGCTGCAGAGGAGGTGAAGACCTGCGTGGTGGAGGGAACTTCTTCACCTCGCATCGGCTACATTAGAGATTTAGTCCATGACCCAACTCTCTCCAAGACTTGGACCTCCTGTCTCTGAGTGAATGACTGTGTCAGTCGTCATTTTAAAGGTGCAAAATTTGCTGTTAGGCTCTTGTCGATTTTATACAACAAAACCAAGCCTAAATTGGTTAAACCAAGGCTTCTTCAACCTTATTCGGGTCATGGGCCCTTTTGGCTGCCTGTCTGGGAAAGCCTGTGCATTCCCATTGGATTGTGAGCTCGTTGAGGGCAAGGACTGTCTTGTGCCTTCTTTCTGTGTGTCTCCAGTGCTTAGCACGGTGCCTGGCACGTAACAGATGGTTAATAAATGTTTGTTGATTGACTGACTAAATTCATAAAATAAAATACGGAGGATTATCAAGGAAAACATTTCCTTTGTAATAAAATAAATAAAAGTGTGCTTTTTTTTCCATCCAGGTTTACAGACCCTCTCCTTCCTAATCTGTCCATTGACTCCAGATTAAGAACGCCTGGGTTAAATAAAATTCATTGATCCAGCAGATATTTGTGAATTGTCTATTCTATGCAAAGTCCCATGCCCGGTACTGGGAGCTACAAACACACAATGCCCAAAGAGCTGATTTGGAAAGATTATAATAGTAACTCATAATTCTTGAGTGCCTTTGTCTTTTAATTTTTTTCAAATTTATTATGTATTTTAAAAAATTATTTTCTTTTTAAATTTTGAGTTCCAAATTCTCTCTCTCACTCCAACCCCCTCCTACATCCACTGAGAAGGCAAGTAATATGATATCAATTATACATGTGAAACTGTGCAGAACATTTTTCCATATAAGCCATATTTCTAAAAGAAAGCAAGAAAAATAAAGAAAGTCAGGAAAATTATACGTGAATTTGTGATCAGATTTCATCAGTTCTCTCTCTGGAGGTGGATAGCATTTTTTCATCATGAGTCCTTTGGAATTGTCTTGGATCATTGTATTGATCTGAGTAGCCAAGACTTTCACAGTTAATCATTACAGCATTGCTGTTACTGTGCACCATGATCTCCTGGTACTTCTTGCTTCACTTTGCCTCAGTTCAAATCTTGCCATGTTTTTCTGAAGCCATCACCCTCATCATTTCTAATAACACAATAGTATTCCATCACAGTCACATACCACAACTTGTTCAGCCATTCCCCAATTGATGGGTATCCCCTTAATTTCTAATTCTTTGTCACCACAGAAAGATCTGCTATGAATATTTTTGTACAAATAGGTCCTTTTTCTTTGTCTTTGATCTCTTTGGGATGCAGACCTAATAGTGGTATTGCTCAGTCAAAGGATATGCACAGTTTTATAGCCCTTTGGGCATAGTTCCAAATTGTTCTCCAGAATGGTTGGACCAGTTCACTACTCCACCAGTAGTTCATTAGTATACCTATTTTCCCCTCATCCTCTCCATTTGTGGCAGGTATAAGGTGATACCTCAGAGTTGTTTTAATTTGCATTTCTCTAATCAATAGTGATTTAGAATATTTTTTCATATGACTAGAGAGAGCTTTGATTTCTTCTTCTGAAATATACCTAGTTATATTCTTTGGCCACTTATCAATTGGGGAATGGCTCTTATTTTTATACATTTGATTCAGTTCTATACTCAATATATATTTGAGAAATGAGGTCTTTATCAAAAAAACTTACTGTAAAAAATTTTAATATTTCATTGTCTATGATAACTTTAAGCAAAATGTAGTTTCCTTGATTGTTCCTTTTAATTAGGCCCATTTTTGCTTTCTCTTTGTCTGAGATCAAATAGCGAGTTCTTATCCCAGACGCTGGAGGGAGTCTTTGGGTTTACCAAACAGTGGATTACTATAAGTCATTTACTATTGTGTTTTGTGTACCTAATCTATTTCACTGATCTACCACTCTATTTCTTAGCCAGTAACAAATAGTTTTGATGATTGCTGCTTTGTAATATAGTTTTAGATCTGGTATGGCTAGGCTACTTTCCATTGCATGTTTTTCACTGATTCCCTTACTATCCTTGAGCTTTTGTTCTTCCAGATGAATTTTGTTCTTATTTTTTCTAGCTCCACAAAATAATTTTTGATAGTTTGATTGGATATGGCACTGAATAAGTAAATCAATTTAGGTAGAATTGTCATTTTTATTATATTAGCCCAGCCTACCCATGAATGATTGATATTTTTTCCAGTTGTTTAGATCTGATTTTATTTGTGTGGAATGTGCTCTGTAATTGTGTTCACATAGTTCCTGGGATTGTCTTGGCAGGTAGACTCCCAAATATTTCATATTGTCTACAGTTATTTTAAATGGAATTTCTCTTTCTATCTCTTGTTGCTAGTCTTTATTGGTAATATGTAGAAATGCTGATGATTTATGTGGGTTTATTTTATATCCTGTAATTTTGCTAAAGTTGTTAATTATTTCATGTAGTTTTTTAGTTGATTCTCTAGGATTCTCTAAGTATACCATCATATCATCTGCAAAGCATGATAGCTTTTGTTTCCTCATTGCCAATTTTGATTCTTACAATTTCTTTTTCTTCTCTTGTTGCTAAAGCTAACACCTCTAGTATAATATTGAAGAATAGTGGCGATAATAGGCATCTTTGTTTTACCTCTGATTTTATTGGGAAAGCTTCTAGCTTATCCCCATTACAGATAATGCTTGCTGATGGTTTTAGATAGATACAACTTATTTTAAGGAAAGCTCCGTTTATTCCTATGATCTCTAGTGTGTTTAATAGGAATGGGTATTGTATTTTTAAAAAGCATTTTCTGCATCTATTGAGATAATCATGTGCTTTCTGTTGGTTTTGTTATTGATATTGTGCTGATAGTTTTCCTAATATTGAACCAGCTCTGCATTCCTGGCATAAATCCAACCCGGTCATCGTATATTATTTTTGTGATAAATTATTGTAATCGCTTTGCTAATATTTTATTTAAATTTTTGCATCAATATTCATTAGGGAAATTGGTCTATAATTTTCTTTCTCTGTTTTAACTCTTCCTGGTTAAAGTATCAGCACCATATTTGTGTCATAAAAGGAATTTGGTGGAACTCCTTCTTCACCTAATTTTCCAAATATTTTATATAGTATTAGAATTAATTAATCTTTAAATGTTTGGTAGAGTTCACTTGTAAATCCATCTGGCTCTGGAGGTTTTTTCTTAGGGAGTTCATTGATGGCTTGTTTAATTTCTTTTTCTGAAATAGGGTTATTAAACATTTTATTTCCTCTTCTCTTAATCAGGGTAATTTATATTTTGTAAATATTCATCCATTTCACTTAGATTGTTAGATTTATTGGCATACAGTTGGGCAAAATAGCTCATAATTATTGCTTTAATTTCTTCTTCATTGGCGGTGAATTCACCTTTCTCATTTTTGATACTGATAATATGGTTTTCCTCTTTCTTTTTTTTGATCATATTAACCAAAATTTTATCTATTTTATTGTTTTTTTTTCATAAAACCAGCTTAGTTTTATTTATTAATTCAATAATTTTCTTTTAATTTTATTCACCTCTCCTTTGATTTTCAGAATTTCTAATTTCATTTTTAACTGGGGATTTTTAATTTGTTCTTTTTCTAAAGTTCTTTTAGTTGCATGTCCAATTCATTGATCTGTTCTACTTTGCTGACATAAGCATTTAGAGGTATGTAATTTCCCTTAATTAGTCATTGGCTGCATCCCATAAATTTTGGTATGCTGTCTCATGATTGTCATTCTCTTCAATAAAATTATTAATTGTTTCAATGATTTGTTGTTTGACCAGCTCCTTCTTTAGGATTAGATTATTTAGTTTCCAATTGATTTTTAATCTATCTTTCCATGGCCCTTTATTACATGTAATTTTTCATTGTTAGTCATCTTGACTTTTGTCATACCGCTGGACTTTGATGACTCTGGAAGAGAGAGAGTGAGGCTGATGACTTTGTGCAGTTTCGCCTCACTCAAATCCATTCACTTGGACGTCAAGACATCAGACTTGTGATGTCTTTGGTTCTCTTTGAAAACAAAAGACAAACAACAGTAATTTGTATTACACTTACTTATTTTCCTCATGTAGTTGAAAGAGCTCTGAGTCTTGAACCCAAGCACCTCTAGTCAAATCTTGACTTTGTCACCTACTAATTTGTGCCAAGTTGAGTGAGTTACTTAATCTCTGGACCTCAATGTCCACATCTGTAAAATGGGGTTAGACAAGATGACAACTCTAAAACTGTGATGCTGCTCACTACGTAGGGGACCTTGAACAAGTTACTTAGCTGCTCTGAGCTTCAGTTGCCTCATTTGTAAAATGAGGAGGTTAGGCTAGCTGACTTCTCAAGGTCCTTCTAGGTCTTGATCCCATGAGCCGCCTTATTCATTTGAATGAGCACCGGAGATACTGGGCAGGTCCCTTTCTCATCTTCTTCAAGGGAACCCTCACTGCCGTCCCTTCTGGTCACTTTAGACTTCATTAAACAATTGAATTTCCGGAGCCTGTCCATGATTTTAAACCTTAATTAACCTTTTCTGATTTTGTACTTTTCTTTACCAATCATCTCTCTTACCTCTTTATATATTTCTACTTGAGTAACTGACAAAGAAATAGATTGAAAACTTGACAATGTTATCTTGCTGAGATCCAGATATGAATCTGAAAAAGGGGGGATTTAAAAAACGTTTTGTTCTCAGCTGGCCTGTCTTTATCCTGGAACTGCCCTGAAAAGATAAGCTCCTTTGTCAGGTCCACAGGACTTCTATCCAGGGCTCAGCCAGATCATTTGGATGAGATAAATGAGTATTCCAGGCCACCCTTTTTTTTCAGTGATTTAAAGGCAATTTGCAATTTAGAGTAAATATCTTCATGATTCTCTTCCAGTCTTGAAGAGATGCTGGCCTTCTGTAGGGAAAGCTAGCCATGAGCCCTTTCCCTCCCTTCCTTCTGTCCAACTCTTTCTTGGCTCTTTGAATGGACCCCACATCCTGTTCAACAGCATGTATGTGTTTTGTTGTGAATTATTTCCTCTTCAAGTCTTCCTAAGTTGATGGGTGATTTTGTCCTCCCTGGTTATCTATCTCCTGGTCATGTGTTCCTCGATGGCCTACTGAAATCCACCGAGGTTTGACTTAGCAGGATGTAGGCAGAAACAGAAACTCTATTATTTTCTTATTATTAGGTTATTTAGGTTTATATTTTTTACCTGAGTACTAAACACGGGCCTGTCCTCAGAGGTTTCATGGAATTGGGACTGAGATACAATTAAGGTGAACAAAGCAAAAACAAGGGACAGAAATCACTCCCTCTCTCTCACAGTGGGTTTGGTGTCAGAGGACCTAGGTTCAAAATCTGCTTCTGCTAATTCACGTCTCCACATGTCATTCTGTTCATCTGTAAAATGATGAGCTTGGTCTAGATGGCCTCTAAGGCATCTCTGGCTCCAGATGAATGATCCTTAGGAGATACTCCCCATTTGCTTGGGTAGAGGCATTGAACTGAGAAGTCCTGGAAAGGAAACTGGGAAGGAGCAGGATGGTAGATAGTGGGTGCTCCAAGACCCTACAGTCTAGATGGAAAGTGAATCAGGGTACAGACATATTAGGAAAATTAATTGTTCAAATTTCATGATGAAGGGAAAGTGAAAACAACAACAAAAACAACAGGGAAATGAGATGAGAACCAATAGAGAAATCTATAAAAGATCCAGCAATTATTAGAAATTAGGATGTAAGGAAGATCTGGGCTATGGTTATCTATAGGGTCCAAATGTAAACTTACAGTCATTCCCAAGGTCAACACCCCAGCCCCCCTCCCACTTTCCAGTTGTTTTGCAACACCCCAAGAGGCAAACAGCCTTGTGCTTTCCCTCCTGGCCTGGCTCAGTTCCGTCTAAAGAGAGGAAGGATAGTGAAATAGACTCAAGCTTTCTGTAAAAAAGATAGAGCTGATTGTTCCAAAAGACATCAATGTTAGAAATAAAAATATTTAAAAGGCTGTTTCCTTTATGAAGCTTAAAGAGTATAACATTAAAAAAAATCAGAAGTGCAAAAAGAGGCTATTTCTGTAAATGTGTACAAAGTGGACCTCTACTGCTAATGTAAACTGTTACTGTCTTTATTGAGCCAACTGGGTTCTGTTGGTGCCCAAATATTATAAAATATAAAATGTATGCAAACTGTATATTTTATCAGGCCATATTTTCTTTTGTTTGCCTGGTTATCCAGGACTACGTACAAATCATTCAAGATTTGCTTTTATGGTTTGTCACTAAGATGACTCTATAAAAGAAACCCTGATATCTCCCAGCTGTGTGGAATCCGTTCTGTCTAGCCATGGTGCACAAATAACATTTTTATTTGCATGATGTTAAAGAAATACTCAGCATATAAATACATAAGCAAACCTTATTACAAAGGGGATTGTGATGGCAAACACCTCTGGGAGGATATTGCACCACTTCTGATGCCTGAGAACTCAGACATGGCTTCATGATCTGTGCACATTGAGGATAAAGACAGAGCTCCCCCTGACTCAGTCTTTAAAAGGGTTGTGTAAAGTCTGACAAAGATCATCACCGTCTCCCATCTACTCACTAAGTCCTCTGTGACTATTCAGAGACAAAAGCATCTTTCAAGATCTTAGGTCTGGAGCTACAGAAGACTTCCAAGGCCATCTAGGGAAACCTCTTTCATTTTACGAGGAGGCAACTAAGTCCTAGAGAGGTTAAGTGACTTGCCCAGGATCTCAGAGACAGTGAGTGGCAGAGGCAGAATTCAAACCCAAGTTCTCTGACTCTAGCTAATCTCAGTGCTCTTTCCACTGTATAAGCCTTAAATGGGAGCAGAGAGGGCAGTGATCACTGTGTTGCTTTTCTTTGTTCCTTTGGCACAGAGACCAGTCAGTGTCTGGCACATACTAAGTGCTTAATGGATGCCTGTTGGTTGACTCAAATATGTTATTTGTTGTGTCCATAGGGCACCAGATCATATAGCCAAAGTGTTCGGTCATCTGCATGTTTTGTCTATATGGTTCTAAATATTTGGATATTTGTACATGATTTACAGCAATCAGGGAAACAACTGGTTAACAGACTTCTTTCGTCCTTGGCATTGGGTATGCAGATGCAGCTTTAATTTCAATCCAATAAAACTCACTTAAACTTCACCGTGAACTGCTAGCACAGAGAAGAATGCAGACAAGATTTAGGGGCTCTTCAGACTGACTTTGGATTTGAGTATCCTTTGGGAATACTCACTCTACTGTAGAACCGTCTGCTTCTCACAAAGTCTATGAGTGGTCCATCACGAAATCTCTGTGCAGAAAAGAAGGCTTTGGGGGCTAGCGAGCGTAGCCTTTACCTGATTGATTTTGAGTCAGACCCCCAAAATTATGAAGACCAGCTGAAGAAAAGAAACTCAGAGCTGGGATCATCCTTTACCTTATAGGATAGAATAGGAAGTGATGGAGCTGGTTTAAAGGATGATGAGGGCCCAGACGTGGCCAACACCCTTTACATTTGAGTAAGAATGGGAATTCTTATTTCATAGGAGGTGAGGAGGTGCATGATCCTAGCAACGACAAAAAGAACACAAACATGAATATTGGAAGTTTCTAAGTATGATGACCAGAGACAGGAGAAAGCTAGAAGTCAAGTGCTACTCATATACTCATCCATGTATATGTATATGCAAATGTATGGGTGAATAAGTATATATACATACGTGTGTGTATATGTGCATGTATACACACATGTGTGATGATGAGTGAGTACTATCAAGCCTCTTCCTCATAAATGCAAGCTATCACCTTTTTCAGTGCACAGCCACCAGAGCTATGGGTACACCATAACCCACAGAGGGCACAAACCAAAGCCGGAGTGCTAAACTTGTCTATTCTTTTGCCTACCTGTGTCTCGTGCTGATTCAAAGCCTATTGCCCAAGACAACTCTGACTTAGAGTTAGAAAATGCTTGGTTTTTTTTTGTGTTGGTTTTTTTTTTTTTTTGGTAATTTTCTAACATCATTGTTTTGTACGTAGATCAGCATTAAGAACTTCCAGCTTCAAAAGATACAATATTCTCTTGACCAATGTTATTTTTTACTGTTTCAACCTTAGTCATGAAAGGGGCAGTCTTTGCACCGATTGCCTCACAATGTATGTTAAAATTTTAATGTCTGTCAGCATCTGTGACATATAGTTCATAATACAAAAATTGATCCTATTTCTATGCTGATGAAATGGCAAAAAGAAGAAAAAGAAAATGCTTGTTAACTTTCACTTAAGCACTGATAAGGCTTATCTGCTCCCAAAAATCTGTTTTGAGAACTGACAAAAGATCTCAGCAAAAGCTCTGTTTTGAAGACTAGAAAGACCTCAGGTAATATCCAGTCCAACCTTCTCATTTTACAGAAGAGGAAACTGAGGCTTAGAAAGTAGAAATAGTACCTCAAAGTACAATAGGCTCATAGATGTTGAGCTTGAAGGGGTTTTAAAGATGGTCTGGTTTAGCCCTCTCATTTTACAGGTGAGGAACTTAAATTCAGTGACATTAGATGTCCTGCCTAAGGTCACACAGGTCCTAAGAGACAGAGTGTAGAGACAAGTCTTCAGACTTGAAATTCAGTGTTCTTTTTATTAAACTAAGTTGTCTCCTAAGTATGCAAATACTAAGTGACCGAGAGAGGATTTGAACCCAGGATCTCGGACTCTAAATCTAGTATTCTTTCTAGCTTTCCACATGGCAGGAGTCTATAGATAAGAGGGAAATTCAGATAAATCTGTTTAAAACTGACAATTTGTTACTCTCGATTTTCAGTCTTCATAATCATTTAGTTTGATTAATGTGTTACCTCTGTAACCAAAGATTCCTCTTTAAGCATCCCGTACAGAAAGTTTCCAAAGGGTGAATGGATGAGTGGTCTGCCCTTTGGGTTACGTGGCCCTAGTTCTGTCTTAGGACTCCGTTTTTTTTCTATTTCTGGACACTTCTTAGGAGACATGCTATGCCTAGCCTGAGTTTCTGGAGAGACAATTAATTTCAGACCGCCAACAGTTTTGAGTATTAATCCTTTGTAAAATCTTCATCTAACTTGTTAAACTGAATATAACTGCAGACTTCCACCAAAAGAATGATACAATGGTGTGGCTTTAAAAGTATTCAGGGACCTGTAAAATGTCTAGGATTAAAATTTCAATACCATTTGTGCCCAATAAATGTGCAGTCCTTAGTAACTTAAAACTGCATGATTATGAGTCAGACCCAAAAAATTATGAGGACCAGCTGAAGAAATGGAGCTTGCAGAGGAGGAAGTCTGGGATCATCCTTCACCTTATGGGATAGAATAGGATATAATGAAAAAGCCAGGAGCTGACCTCATCAGCAGAATTTGTTTAAAAGCTAGAACTGGATTTGTTTAAGAAAAAAAGATAGGGGCACTCTGGAGGAAAGAAAAAGGTTACGATGACATTTGGGCCATTTTTATGGAGATGGGGTTAAATGGAGGGTGTCTTTATAGGTAAAGACTGAATTCGACAGACAGCTGGGGCAGCAGAAGACAGCGTCCCACTGGGTGGACCACATGCTCTTTCCGAGACTGGCCTGGTCCGTCTGAGCAGCCAAGACTGAGGATGTGAACAGACTCACCCTGAATTTAAGTGACTCATTGAAGCAGCTCAAATTAGTCTCAGTAAAGTGTGGCCAAAGGGAATTAGCTTAATATTGGCTGCCTGCTGCCCAGAGGGGAAAATGTACATTCCTGGCCTGCCTTTCTACCCAGCCTGTCCCACCGTGGTTCCTTCTTATCTTTCCAGGGCTGGTGATCACAACGCCCCTCCTTGCCCTCTACATTCCTACCACCTTGGCCCACTGGATGATTTTTTAAGCTTGAATTTAACTTTGTTTTTCAATTAATAAGCATATATTTGCTCTCCCATCCTACCTCTTCATTAAAAATAAGAAGAAAAGAATGCTTGTAACAAATATACATATTCAACCAAAACAAATTCCACATAGGCCATGCAAAAAAAAAAAAAAAGGTATGTTTCCTTCTCTATCTTGAGTCTGCTGCCTCTCTCGGGAGGTGGATGGGTGGCATACCTCATCATTGGTCCTCTGGAAACATGGCTTGTCATTGCACTGATCAGAGTTCTTAGGTCTTTACAAATGTTGCTGTTGTTATGCAAATTGCTCTCCTGGTTCTGCTCACTTCCTTCTGCATCAGTTCATACAAGTCTATGAGGTTTCTCTGAAACCATCCCTTTTGTCATTCCTTATAGTGCAATAGTATTCCGTTACATTCATACTACATTATGGGATCGGCCATTCCTTAACTGAAAGGCATCTCCCCAGTTTCTAGTTCTTTCTTACCACAAAAAGAGCTGATGGGAGCAAGTAGGTGGCGCAGTGGTTAGAGCACCGGCCCTGAAGTCAGGAGGGCCTGAGTTCAAATCCAGCCTCAGACCAAACACGTGACACTTACTAGCTGTGTGACCCTGGGCAAGTCACTTAACCCCAATTGCCTTAAAAAAAAAAAGAGCTGATGTGAATATTTTTGTCCACATAGGTCCTTTTCCTCTTTCTTTTATTTCTTCAGGGTAGAGGGCTAGTAGATATATTGCTAGGTGAAGAGGTGTGTGCAGTTTAGTGATCTGGAAGGCATAGTCCCCTTCCCTGTCCCACATCTACACATTTGTGTGAGCTGTCCCTCATGCTGGAGCACACTTCCTCCTTGTCTTCCCTTCCTTCAAGGCCCAGCTTAGGGACTATGGAGGAGGCAAGGGTAGGTTCAGAGGAATGAACACTGGATTTGGAGCCAGAAGACTGGAGTTGAAATCCCAGAAATGCCATTTTAAGGCAAGTAACCTAATGCTTCTGGACATCAGTTTCCTTTTCTGTAAAATAAGGAGGCTGGATTTCCTTCTAGTTCTAATTTTACAAATTTTGTATGTGTGTGTGTGTGTGTGTGTGTGTATATGAATATGTTCATATGCATATGTACATGTGTGTATGTATATATGCATATATATAGGTATAGGTATATGTGTATATATACGCACACATATATATGGGAAACCAAGTCATTTCAGTAATATGCCTATGCTGGACCCTTCTCCACTAAGATATAAACCTGCGGGCTGTTTGTCTTTGACTGCAGGTGTGATTGTGGGGGGCCTCTTGGGAGCCTCTGAACCGCCAACAAGAACCAGGGACCATCCTGGCAGGTACAAGATCGTCAGCCCCTCCCTTCTGAATGGAGAGCCATGGAGTCCACTCAGTAGCATCCCACCTAAGGTCAGTTCTAAATATTTTCTGAATTTTTCAATTGACCTTACTGTACATTTTAGAATACCAACTTTACATTGTTCCTATTTAATATCGTTTTCCCTGGCTGTGATGAATTTACACATGTGAAATGAAGGCTTTGTTTGGAAGAAGATAAGAGTCCATATTGTTTTGGTGTTACAGTATAATTTCTGTGGGACCATGAGGCTACAGCATTCTCCACATTTATTGAACATTGGTTTTTGTCAGAAAGCCAGGTATTATGTACTTAGATATAGAAGTATTGAATTTTTCATGTGAAAAAACTAGGACTTTTCATTTCAAATAATCCATTTTTGTCAATTTCATTAACGTGTAGTTTTTACTGACATATCTACCAACATCTTAAATTGAACACACTTTTTATAAAGGAATCCTTATGTCCTTTCTTCTATTAAAATTCTTTGAGAATATAGGTTTTTAATTTCTTTCAATCAATTCAGATTAATATTTGATACTTTGATATATCTATAGAACTGTGTTCCCATCCATGTGGGCTTTCATTTCAACAGTGTTGGTTGTAAGTCACCTTCTCATCATGAACAACTCTTCTCTATATTCTCCTATGATCCTCCATTGTGGGATCTACCCAATGTTCTGGGCTTTCCTCTGGATCAGGCCTTCTTACCCATGGATAGATTTTACTGGGTCTGTGAACATGGATGAGAAAAATTACATCTTTGTTTCCATATAATTGAGTTCCTTTGCAATCTTATGTATTTTATTTTACCCATTTGAAAACATAATTGTGAGTAAAAGTCAAAAGGCTTCACTGGTCTTCCTAAGGGGACCATGAACAAAAATAAGTTAAGAACCCCTGTTCTAGAGCTCTTGACACTGAGCCCATCTCAACATTCAATTAATGTGAAGAATGTTACAGCTTCATGGTCCCACACAAGGGATTGGAGAACATGGACTGTTCACTCACCTTGGCACCAATGATATGTGCAACCCACCTTCTTTTACACTCATGCATTCCTTTTATAACGACTTTTTGGGTTACTTTTCCTATGGAATTTTTCACATATTCCTCATGTCCACAATATGTTTCTTTGTTACCCTTTGGGTAGCATTAATATTAAAACACATTATCAATTTGTTCATGAACATTTGAAGTATATGTCGAAATGCTCTATCTAGATAGGTTTTGCTTAGGCTGTCCCAGTTCCTGTTCATGTGGTTTGGGATAAGTTTTCCTAACCGGCCTAACCCATGGGATGTGAGAAAGAATCTATAGGAACATGAGATCTTTGGCGAGATAGCACAGATGGCTTTGCCCTTGTTTTCTGAGGAGTTATTTTTAGATCATGTCCTTAATTGAAACCAGGCGTTCTCCTTACTGAGTACTCAAGGTTACGCGGCCTCTCTCAGGAGCTACACTGAAGCACCTTCACATGAGGAACAAGAATGGGAGGGAAGCCGTTAATTCAGTTCCCAAATAGTCTTGTGATTTAAAGCGAGCGTTCAGACAGACTGGAGGAGTGCTCCAAAGACCTGAATGCACCATCAGCACTTTTGGATTTGGTTTTTCTCATGCATACTCTTGCAAATTGAATTCATAATGTACAAATCAGGCATGGCTATAATAATAATGTCAGCCCAGCTTGGGAGAAATGCTCACATGAAATTTTAGAGAAACTTTCTCATGCCATGATTCATCAAAGGCAGAAGCAATATGGTAAATGTCAGGAGAGGGGACATGCTATTTTACACCTACAACATAGCTGTTTTGGCATCTTCTTTGTGAAAAAAAAAAAAGGCTAAAAACCACGTAATTCCATTTAGATGGTGAGGCTCAATGCTGATTCTCACCACATGCCTTAGAGGTTACCACTAGACAGCAAAGAAGCTGGTGTTAGTCATGCTGGCATTGTTGGTTAGCATACAGACCTGCTGATGCCAAGGTGATGGGTCTGATCCTGGTGTGGACCACACAAGATGGTCTCTCTATTTTAATGGTCATAGATGGTACCCTTGACTCCAGTTAATCAACTCAGAAGTACATACAAGTGGGAACCAGAGCCCTGAATGGGATGGTCATGGGGGGAGAAGGAATATGGATCCATCACCACTACTAGGAAAACTGATGAGAACACAATGGCACTGATAACCTGTGCATATAGCATCCTTCCCATGTAGAAGGGGCAGATGACATCATAATGTTAGCAGGTAAACTTCAAATATCTCAGTGTTGGAACTATTTGCTTAGATAGTTTGATGGAACCGCCACCTCACCATATAGGCATCCCTCCATCAATGTTGATCTCAAGCTATTCCTGCCATGTTCTCCTGGGCATTTTTGTCTTTGTCCTGGCTTTGGAAGCAGGGGACCTGGCTTCCTATGCCACCACTGACATTTATTGCCTGTGAGTCCCTCAGCAAATCATAATCTCCCAGCAAAGGAGACTAAAAAAAGAGCAGTAGGGTCAGGTAGAAGGAGAACTGACAGGGTGGCACCAGAAAAACTCAGGGATGGGGCAGCTAAGTGGTGCAGTGGACAGAGCTCTGGCCTTGGAGTCAGGAGAACCTGAGTTCAAATCCGGTCTCAGACACTTGACACTTATTAGCTGTGTGACCGTGGGCAAGTCACTTAACCCTGATTGCCTCACCAAAAAAAAAAAAAAAGCAAAAACAAAAACAAAACTCAGGGAGAGGAGAGTATCTAGCAGGAGGAGGTGGTCCAGAGTTACACAGCTGCTAAGTGTCTGGGGCTGAATTTGAACTCAGGTCTTCCTGACTCCAGGCTCTATCCACTGCACCACCTTCACTGAAACCTAAAGACCCCTACCCCACATAATGTGGAAAATAAAATACTTAGGATTACAAAGGAAACCAATTATATTGAGAGAAAGATGTAATTTTTCCCACTTACATTCATAGGAACTACTGAGATCTGTCCACTGACCCCTGCTGTCTGTGGACCCCCGGTTAAGAACCTCTACATGAAAGGCATTATTCCCATTATTTAGATGATAAAACTGAGTCCCAGAGAGATTTAGTGACTTGTGAATAGCCGAGGATTTAAATGTATTTCCTAACAACAAATTGTACATTCTTTCTGGTGCCCTATGCTACTGCCACTGTTTTAGTGAACGTATTTTTCACAATACGTTGACTTGGCTTGCTCCTTACTTCCACGTTGATTGGAAGTCCTGGAGAGGGTAGGGTCCAGGCTTTCATTGTCTTCAGATGTGTCTACATGGTATACAAACAGCCTCGTTTTCCTTCAGATGTGAACACGTGATCTCCCTTAGCATGACCCCAGAGGACAAACCTGACTTCCTCGGCCTTGGGTTTCTACAACTGCCTCCTTTGTGGCTGTGAGGGCAAGAGACAGATGTCTGGGCATCCTGGGAAAAGGATGCCTTTCTCTACTCTGATAGAAGGTCGTCATGCTCTCTCTGGTACTCTTAGAGACCCTCATCCCGACTTCAGCTGGAACATTTTTTACAAATCCATAATTGACTTAAGGCCTCCCCTTTCCCAGTCATCACTGTTAATGAAAAGTTCCACCTTGTTCCTGGAATTAAGGATGCAGAAAGATGTCACGGAAAGAACACAGACTCTAAGGTAAACAACCTGGGTTCTCGGCCTAGCTCTGTGGAGTGGGGCCCTCAAGGTCATGGCGTCCAGTTTTGCAGATGAAGGCAGAGGGTCAGTGATTTGCCCAAGGGCACACAGCCGCCTAGAGGCAGTCTAGGGATGAGAGCTTTGATCTCCAGGGCTAGTCGGTTCTCTTGCCTCTTACTCAGTTGCCTCTTGGAAGTAAGAATAATACTAAAAGAAAGAATGAGACTACAGACACTTCCTGACTTGCGTAGTACTTTTGAGGAAAGTGCTTTGTAAGCCTTCTGGTTTTTGAAAAAAAAAATGGGCACTGGAATGATGAGAATGATGAGGATGACAATGAGGCTACCTCAGGATGGATGCCATGGCCTTGGCCCTGATGATTGGGTCTCATTGGGCAAAGCCAAGAGAGAATTAAACCTGGAGAGCTAGCTAAGCAATTTGTGATCACCAAACCAGGTGTTTCTGGTCCTGCCCCCTGAGGCTTGATTAAAAACTGTTTCTTAAATCTCAACTTTCCAGAAACTTCCTCAGCTCGATAACTTTACATTACCTGAGCAGATCTATTCCTCCAGTCTAATTTAAGGTAATTACTTGAAATTCATTTCCCAGAATTTTAGCTTGGGTAAGGGCCTCGGTGGCCAACCGGTTTAACCCACCCACATCCTCCCCAGCCCTCCAAAATGCTCTCTATAACATCTGCAACAAGCCGTCATCCAGCCTCTGCTTGAAGATCTGGCCAAACGGACTCCCCTAACTCTTGGGGCAGTCTCCCCTACCTCTGGATAGCTCACTGGCAGCTAGTTTTCTCCAACGTCCAGCCTCCGGTTGCCTCTTTCCCACTTCAACCCCTTTTTCCTAGTTCTGCTCCCTGGAGATAAGGCTAATCCCTTTCTCAACACAGCGACCTTTGAGATACCTGAACCCACAGATCCTATCTCCTTCAATCTTGTTTTCTCAGGCTAAGCAGTCTTGGTTCTTTCATGGTCTTCATTTGCCTTCTTTCCCAAGTGGCATTATGATTGGTTGGAGTGAAAATCCTTGTATTTCATCTTGACTGGGAGAAGACACTGTGGGTCTTACTTTTGACAGAATACTGTATTGCCCAGAATTCCATCGGAAGATATGGTTATTAACCTGGAGCTCCCTGCTTTTCTGAATCTGGAACTAATGAGGCTGAGGTCACAGATTCAGTTATGGTTCCCAGATCAATCATGACTTCAGACTGACAGCTCTACCCAAGCCAGCAGTCTCACATGGGCAGCCAGAGAATAGTGTAACTGCATCAGTAGAAATCCATCACCAAATGGGGAGGAGAAACTATCCAAGATCTCTACAGCTAATGGTGCCAACTTTGTATAAAGCCATCTGTAGGGTGGGGGGAAGGGGAAGGGAAGAAGGAAAAAGAAATCTACATGATAACTTTATTATATATTTAAAAGGAATAGCCAGTTGGACATAATAGATTTTCAGTTTCATCTGCAGTCACCTTTTTTCATTATAATATGTTCCAAAAATACTTGTTTTATTCCATAAATTACAAATAAAATACTTTAAAAAAAGAGGGTACATATGATTGTAGGTTGAGAGCTGGAAGGGCTCACAGAGGTCATCTAGTGGGAGGGGGGAGGTCAGATTCCCAGACCACAACTCCAGATTAAAATGGCATGGAGGAATGATTAACAAAGTAAATAAAAATACAATACAACAAAAATTATGTTAATTTGTGGTTTTCTTCTTAATTGAATTTGACATCATTGATCTGGTCCACCTCTCTTTACAGAGGAAGAAATTGAGTGCCAGGGAGGTTCTTTTGTGACTTGTCCAAGGTCACACACATAACCAGTGTCTAAAGCAGGATTTGAACCCAAGTCCTCTGACTCAGAAGCCCCTCCAGAGCTTCTTGGCACTCCACCACTCTGACTGCCCCATTTCCACCTTATGTGATAATTAAATCCGTGTGCTCCGAAAATTGAAGTGGGGAAAAAAACCTCAGTCTTGGTCTTTTCCACTCAGCCTCAATTTCCACAAAGCGTCGGTTTGGGTGCATTTGAAGCACGGCATATGTCTACCTCAGTCTCATTTCAGAATGCCTTTGAACCTTTCCCCAGACAGACTCGGAGAGGAGCTCCCTCCTTCAGCAGGCAGGGCTGGGGGAAGAGAGCAGAGCAGACCAGTAGTTGAGAATTTTATCACCGTCCTTTTGAAACCCAACTTGCTCTCCTTTTGTAGTTCAAAATCAGACCCCTGGGGTGCATAATCTCACATAGTTCCTATTCAGCTAATAGGAATGTGCTGCTGTTACCAAAGGTTATTACCGTTGGTGTATTCCTTGACACAGAAAAGTCCCCTACGTGGCCCAGGTTGAACTGCTAAGTCTTATGCTTTGGTAGGTCTATTGTCTGCTGGCCTCTTGGCTTCCTACCGGTACCTACACCCCCGGAGCAACATGTTCATGCCACGCCTGTACACACACACATGCACACACATACACACACACGCACACACACACACACACACACACACACACACACACACACACACACAC
>NW_020951131.1:1671389-1729203 GCF_900497805.2 Vombatus ursinus
CACACACACACACACACACACACACACACACACACACACACACACACACACCCTCTCTAAAGATGAACACTTGTGAATTTTCATTCTCATAGGCATTCGATAAGCCCAACTCTGCTAGGAACTGGTGACATACTGTGCATTTTTAATTTTTGTACAAGGCTTGTGATTGTATTGATATCACTAACTCCCTTAAGGAGACCCTACAGGGCTAACATGATGCACAGGGTATAAAGTGCCAGGAAGACCTGGGGGCAAATCCTGATTTTTTTTAGACACTTACTAGCTCTGTGACTCTGGGCAAATCCTGTAACCTCTCTGGGCCTCAATTTCCTCCTCTGCAAAAGGAAGGAATTAGCCTAGCTATCCTCTGATGTCCCTCTAAGCTAAACCTATGACTCCATGAAACTCCCTCTAGCAATATAGATTAGCAATGACTCTGTACTTTGTACTCTGGGAGGCCCTCTCAAGGTGAAGTGACCTGTCCAGGATCACACAGCCAGGGCATGGGGTGGGGGTGTGGGGGGAAGATCTGAACCCAGGTCTTCTTTCTTCTGAAGCCAGTTCTCTCTGTATTACCCTCACTGCCTCACTACCATGGCTTTGTAGTCAGGGGGTCTGTGAATGTGAAATTTAATATTTTGGTAACCGTATTTTGGCATGATCGGATTCCTTTGTATTTATTTTATGGATTTACAAACATGATTCTGAGAAGGGGTCCGGAGGCTTCCCCAGCCTGCCTGCCTGCCTGCCCAAGGGAGCCAGGACTCACAGTTCTGGTCTGTAGACGCAGATGGACACATGCCTCTCTCCCTCTGCGTTTCCATGTTAACAGCCGCCAGCTTTGTGTAGATCGGTAATTTCCATCTCTGGGACAGTTTTGCCTGTGTGTGTGTGTGTGTGTGTGTGTGTGTGTGTGCGCGCGCGCATGTGTGTTTGGCAAAGATGAAGCTTCCAGATTCTATAGGCATTCCTGCTTCATACTTTAGGCTCACAGAATGCAGCCCTAGAGGCTCGTCACCCAGAATGGTCTCAGTGGAATATTCGAGGCTGAGTTTTCCAGCCGGCTGTTTCGTTGGCAGGTAGCGAACCATGTCTGGTTCAGTCTGGAAAGGTTTCTGTCACAGGAAAGGCCTGTAATGGGCCCGGCTCAGTCTGGCCATCCTCTCTGTTCCAGGGGCCTAATATTCAGGTTTAGAGACACATACTTCCCCTGCCCAGACAGAGTTAGGACGCGCTGTCAGGAAGGACAAGAACACTATTCTTAAATCAAACATGGAATATTTAATCCGTTCTCCTCGGTTATAACAGACAGAAACATTGAGACATTTCTTTGGCCCTCACGGGTATTACGAGGAAAGTTGGCAGGTGGAGAAATGAATTGGAGAAGATTCAAAGATATTTTTCTATAAAATAAATGCCCAGAAGCTGTGTAAATGTACATCTTCCATTAAGTAAATACTCTTAAAAGACAACAAATGTGAATTTTTCAGTGAAACTTTAATGGTTACAAGGGCCTGTGGCCTCGGATTCCAAGAATTTCAGCAAACATGTACAACTGGATCCCACTGAAGTCCAGACGATTACATTCATTAACTTGCAAGGAAACTCCTTTCAAGAAATTCCTCTGGCCCCTGACAGCAAATGAATGGAACGATTTTATGGGAAATGCTTGAGGATTTTTCTCCTGGGGCTCCTCCTCTGTCTGTATTTCTGTTTCGGATTCGAAGGAGCACAGAGACGCTCGTTAGGCTGCGTGTCCTACGTCCCGGGCAGAGATGTGGAGCTGGTGAGAGCCTCGCCCTCTCACTCGGGCTCGGGAGCAGCCGTCTCAGGCAGCCTCGAAACTGAATTCTCACTGCCCGGGTGACGGGTGATCGGCTTCCCTCTTCTTGACTGTTCATCAAGCATCCTCCAGCATCTGCGTGTGATGGGGTGGACCTTTCAACCCACAGACAGTGAGACGGTTCTCAGTGTGGTCAGAGCGCACTTGGGGAAACCATTTCCCACCCGTAGTGCGTCTTCTGTTCCCGGACAGCCAGTTCTGTCTGTATTACCCGGGGAGGTGTCTCGGGACAGGGACAGTCTTCAGAGAAGCATTTTTGCAGAATCACAGAATTTCAGAGTTGGAAGGGATCTCCGAGACCATCTAGTCCAATCCCTATGCCAAAGATAGTCCCCTCCGATGTAACGATAATAGCTAACATTTATTAAATGCCTACTGTATGCCAGGCACTGGGCTAAGTGCTTTTTACAATTATCATCTCCTTTTCATCCTCACAACAACTCTGGGAAGTAGGTGCTGTTATCAACCCCGTTTTACAGATGAAGAAACTGAGGCAAACAGAGGTAAAGTGACTTGCCCAGGGTCACACAGCTAGTAAGTGTCTGAGATCTGAACTCAGGTCTTCCTGACTCCAGGCCCAGCTCTTTATCTGTTGTACGCAATGAGTGGCCACCCTGCCTTTGCTCGAAGACCTTCAGAGAGGGGAGCTCACTACCTTACAGCATCCTGTTCCACTTAAGATTAATTCTAAATGTTAGGAAAGTTTTTCATCAATTTAGCCTAAATCTATCTCTCTTCAATTTCCTCTCGTTGCTCTGGGTTCAGAGTTAATCCCTCTCCTCTAGATAAGTCATTACTATTTCTCTTTTGAAAGATGGTGCCCGTGAAAAACGACTTGCTGTCTTATTGTGTAATCATCTAAGCAATCCCTCTCAAATGGTGCTTCTGAGTGTACTTGAATTCCTTATGTGAAATTATGTGGTTCTTTTAAATGTCAAAATACAGCATTAAAAACTTGGCTTAGATATAACCGATGAGAAAACTCTCCCTAGCAGTGTTGATTAGCACTGGTACCTGCTGGCTATGTCATTTATAGTCAGTGTCACCAAGTCACTGAGGGTGACATGACTCATCCAGGGTCCCACAGCCAGGGACCCCAAGTTGTGAAGCCGAGTCTTTCTGGCTGAGGCTGGCTGTCATTCCGCTCCAGCCTACTGTTTCTCACTACGAGGTAAAAAGAGGTGGACACACGGAGAGCATTGGACCTGGAGGCAGAAGAAGTGGGTTGGAATCCCAGCTCTGATACTTTGTACCAATTACCACATGAGTATTGCTGGGGCACAGGTCTGACCTTAGCACTCCCCAGCTCCCAATCATCTCTAGGAGTCTGGCATTTTAACTGCCTTACTAGCCACCTCCAATATCTCTTTCCAGAATTATAAAGAGATTCCACTGTCCTTCAGGGCATGTAAGCTTCTCCATTCTTCCAGTTTGTCCCACAGTCAGGGGCATTGTAAACCGCGTCCTTTGTATGGACATCAAGGTTTTAGGAAACCTGGACATATCCTGCTACTCCTGTCCAGGCACATACCCTGTGGGATTCATTGGTGGCATCTGGGAGCTGTCCAAGCTGATGCCCATTCAGAGCAGTGGGGAGTCGGGTTAACTCCAGGAGCACAAATATGACTGCGTTGGGTGAGTCAGCCCGTCCTCAGGACAATCTGGACCCTGCATTTCTTCACTCCTTTCCTGTCCTCAAACCAGGTTTGGCTGTTAGTCCTTCGAATGCTGTCTCTGTTGTACTGCCAACCAATTCTTTATCTCTGTCCCCAGTGCCTAACACAGTGCCTGACCCTTGGTAAATGTTTGCTGACTCATTTATGACCTCAATGTATCATTCGCATTTCTATGTGTTATTTCATGGCAGCTGCTCTGATAACTGACTCTTTATCTCTGATCAGTCTACCTTCCAAATTCTCCGTTTCTAACTGGCCTCCCCTCCCCTCAGTACTCCCCTTAATGAAGGCTAGTCTGTCAACACCATTGCCCAGAGCATGGAGGACTGCTGTCCTATCCAAGGTCCGTGCCAGAGCATCACAGTAGTAAAAAGAAGACATTTTATTTCTTGATACTCTTACTGAGTAGCAGTTTATTAAAACTTTGCTGTGTTCTTCCTTCATCTTCTTTCTCCTTAAGAAGTGAATGTCCATTTTCCAGGCTCACCCCTCCACTTGTGCCTTCTATACCATCCCTTCTCATTTCCTCTGAGTTCTGCTCCATCAGTAGACCCTTCTTATTCCTGCCTCTTCAGTTTTTTCCTGTCCTTTCTCCCTGCCTACACATATGCTTAAATCTCCCTTTGCCTAAAAAGACCCCTCCACATATACACATATGCACTCTACCATCCCCTAAATTACCACTCTAAAGCTTCACTTCACTGTAAAACTTCTGTGGAGAATAACCTACACAAATCATCATCACTGGCTAGAAGATGTTTTCTGCCCCTCCACTTTGCTGACATAGCTCTTCTAAGAAGTATCCAAGATGATCTGCACAGCCATGGGGCATAAGAACCTTGTTCAACAACCAATTGGACATGGACATCAAACAAGACTAAGGGATTTGCCAGCATGATGGAGAATACCAGTTCTCCACCCAACAGAAAGATTCCCTGTTGATGCAAAAGCTCTTCAAATGTTCCCCTTGGCAAATGACGTGGTACTAATTCCAGTGAACCCCAGGACACAATAAAGCCTTCTTAGAGAAATTCATAATTATTCTGAAGAGGTGAGGTTGACCATCCACACAAGAAAAACAAATTGGAAGAACAAAAAATAAAGAAACAAAACAAAGCATTTCTACATCTCTCAGACGCCCCCTCCCACTTTAGTCCTCCTCCTCTCCTCCTCCTCCTCTTCTTCTTCTTCTTCTTCTTCTTCTTCTTCTTCTTCTTCTTCTTCTTCTTCTTCTTCTTCTTCTTATTCTTCTTCTTCTTCTCCTCCTCCTTCTCCCCCCCCCCTTTAATGCCACAAATGAATCATCAGCTGGGTCCAGAGTTAAAGAGGCAAAGGATACAGTGTAAAGAACAGGGCTGTAGGGTCGAGGGCCTTGGTTCAAATATTACCTGATGCTTACTGCCTATGTTACCTTGGCCAAGTCATTTCCATTGTTAAAACCTCAGTTTTTCCCTCTGTCAAATGAAGGTGCTAGGCAGGGGGGCGTCTGAGGTCCCTTCTAGATGTAGGAACCTGTGTTCTTGGTTGGGAAAGATTGCATCGGGCACCATAATTACTTGTGTACGCATCATTGCTTTTGGCTTCATGAGACTTGGGCTTCTGATTTAAATCTTGTTCTCCCAGGGGTCCCAGTGCTAAACAGTGTGCCCTCATGTGCAGGGTACTAGTCTAGGAGTCACGAGGCTCTGAGTTCCAATCCTGTCTCTGACACTTCTGAGCTGGATGACTCAGGCCCATGGCATCCCTTAGCCTCAATGGTCTTAGGCAGCTAACCAAGCCCAATCCTGCCACCATCTTGTAGACAGGCTTCAGACAGGGGTGGGGCTCTGCCACTCATAGAAGAGTTCAGAAGATTTTATGGAAACCCGAGGTCGCAGCCCCAGAGCGTGGCCTCCGTGCACAGCTGCCCCCATGGTCAGTTGCCGTTGTTTAGATATCACTTATGTTGTTATTTTATTCTGTGTTTGCATGTCACAAAATGTGCTGTAGAGCTGTGGTTTCCGATGTAGATGTAAAGAATGTGACCCATGAAAAGATCTTTTTCATAAATAGTTTTGGGAGCAGACGTTTCCCTCGGGCCCTTGGGTTTTAAGTGACTGAAAATAAACAATGGACTTCTATGTAAATTCCATTTCCTCAGTAGAACGGACTTTTCCTGACTTATTCACCTAGGCGAGGCCTATTATGCAGATGGATGGTGCCCCAGTTATGAAAAGTTTCTGTTCCCTAAGGTCAGGGGTGAGTTGTCCACTTAGAAACCTGGGAAATGTTTTCCTGTAGGAAAAATGTTTTGAGTGATTGAGGGAATAGAGGCAGGTCAGAGGGAGATGGACCAGGCCAGAACTGAGGGGCAATGGATGAAGCACTGGGTTTGGACACAGGAACACCGGGTTCATATTCACCTCAGACAATTCTTAGTAAGTCAGTCAAACTTTGTGGGCCTCACTTTTCTCAACTATAAACCCAACGGCCTCCAACATCCTTCCCAACTCTAAGCCTGTAAACCTTGCTGGTTCTGAAGTGCTTCTGAGCCCACTTCAGGAAGGGTGGGCTAACCCCTCACCCCAGCTCAGCCTGAGGCCCAGGCTTCACTGCTCCATCCTCTGGCCCTCAGCCTCATAGGCCTCAAGCAGGATTCTGTGGGCCAGCTTGGGACTCAAACCTCACAATCACTCACAACATTTTTACATATAGGAAAACATGTCACAAGTTTCCAAGTAGACTGCTCGCCCATGAACTTTAGGGAACAGACATCATTCATAAATTGGGCACCATCTGTACAGTAGGCCTCTCCTGAGTGAATAAGTCACGAAAAGTCAGTTTTACTGGCAAATGTGATTTGCATAAACGCCCCTCCATCTGACCTTTGGCAAATCATTTAACTATACCTGGCCTCAGTTTCCTCATCTTTATTTTATTTTATTTTATTTTTTGGCCAGGCAATGGGATTAAGTGACTTGCCCTGGGTCACACTGCTAGTAAGTGTCAAGTGTCTGAGGTCAGATTTGAACTCAGGTCATCTGCCTCTAGGGCCGGGGCTCTATCCACTGTGCCACTTACCTGCCTCAGTTTCCTTGTCTTTAAAATGAAAACGTGATGATCTCTGAGGACTCTTGCAGCTCTAAATCTGTGACCCCATAAATTGGACCCATGAACATTTATCATGGGGTTCCTCAGTCTCCCCACCCCATGAGGCTGCCTCTCCTGAGGGCCATCTTTCTCCGTGGAACTCCATGGGAACCATTGATTTCAGCAGGATGGGGTGCTCCTTTCACCAGAGCAGGTCACAACCCCTTGGTTTTCTTGAGTTACAGTAGCTGAAAAATTCATCCCCCTTCTGGGCAGTTTGATAAAGGGCCTCTCTGAACATAGCTGAGCTGGCCCTTAGCTAACATAGATGTAATCCATATGTACCATCTAATATCTACCTAAATATGCATGCACACACAGAGGCTGAGACTGTACCCGACACCTTTTCCAGCTTATCAGGAGAAATCAGACCCTCCTGGCAGAGCCTTTGACACTCAGGCCCAATGAGGCATTATGGGACACCAGTGAAAGAGGCTCATAGGAATAAAAGAAGATTTCAAGCCAGGGGTATAAAATATAGTTGTAATCACATAGGGGCTTCAGAGCGATGAGCTGCAGAGAAAAGGGAAGGAAAAAGTATTTACGCGGTGCCTGCTATGTGCCAGGTACTGTACTAAGTACGTTTTAGGGGAAAAAAATTATCTCATTTGATCCTCAAAACAACCCTGCAAGCTTGGTGCTATTTTATCCTATTTTATAGATGAAGAAACTGAAGCGAACAAGATGAAGTCACTTGCCCAGGGTTACAAATCTAGTGAGTGACTGAGGCCACATTTGAACTCAGGTCTTCCTGACTCCAGGCCTAGTGTTCTACCTCCCTCCCTTTATGACAGATTTCCATGATTTCTCTGCATTTTGAAATATGATTTTTTAAAGTTTCAACAATTTTGCTTTAAAAAACTTCTTTAAAAACACAGCAAACCCTGCAGTTCTGCTATTGAAAAAGAAAGCACAGCTCCCCTGGGTGGTTGAGGGGCTGTTCTATTAATAGCTTTCTGGAAGTACTTTGGCCTGTCTGGCTTTGTGAGTGGAGTGGGGTTGAAATCACCCACTTTTAGCCCTGGTATCTTAACTAGAAGAAAATATATCTCACGCTAGATTAAGTGTGCGAAACATCTTTGCAAAACATTGTATGACGTGAAAGGATGTCAGAGAGGAAGTCTGTTCTAACAGGCTTGGACACTTGGTCGTGCCTCCAAGGATCATTGAAAAATTATCGATTGAGCCAAGAAAGGAGAGGAAGTCCAAGAATTGGAGAAGAAGGTTTTCTAGCACACCTCTGAGGAGCAAAGCTACAGCAGGAAAGGGAGGGATCATGGAGACTGTGGGCTCTACAGAGATCTCGGAACAAGAGACCCAGTAGGGGACGTCTCCAGAAAGAATCTGCTCTTTCCTGAACTCCCCCCCACCCCGGTACCTATTTATCCATAGATACTATAACGTAATCTGCTGTTTTATGACACAAGGGTTCACAGTAAACAGGGTCAACTAGAGACAGACATAAGCGTAAAGTCAGGCAGAAAGGCCAACCTCCGCCTAATGTTAGGAATTGTGCTAACTGGGGGCTCAGAGCTATTGTACCGTTTTGTCTAAAATAAACTAATTTTGTCTAAAATGGGGGAACAATTCAATAAACATTTATTAGTCATGTACTATGATGTGTCAGACACTATGCTAAGTACTGGGGATACAAATAAGAAAAATGGACAGTCCCTGCCCTCAAGAAGCTTACAATCTAGTGGGAGAAGGCAACACATAAGAGGATGCTGAAAAGTGAAAGGCACAGTGGGAACCTGGTGTGGAGGCATGATATTTCCATGGAGCCAAAACAAAACAGAGCTGCTGATGAAAACTGGAGTTGCCAAGAAGGTTGTGAACCCACTATAAAGGCTTGAATTGAAAAAGTATTGAATGTCAAAACCTGAGATGATCTGCATAGGGATGAACTTTTAGGTAATTAGCTTAACTAGAGGACAGGGGAAGGGGCTGGTGTGCCCATGAAATTGAATCAAAGCCAAGCAGACCTGCTGATGGAAAATGGGTCTTAGGGCCTTTATATTGTCCTCAGCCTTGAACAAGCTAAGTACTCGAACAAGGTAGTGCACAACTGTAAGAAAGAGTGTTACCATGGCCAAAAAAAATTAACACCGATAATCTACCAGTATTGTTGTATGACAATGAGTTATTTCAAATTATTGAAAATGCAGATTACCCAGAGGGCCGAAAAGAGAGACACACAGTTAGTGTAAAGCAAATATAGAACTCTAAAGAAAGACAAGGAAAAAAGGATGTCATCAAGAACCAACGGGCAGGTCATAGAAGGTGCTGGAATGTTAGGAAGGTACCCAGAATTTTGGTTGTACCCACCTTGGTGAACATACGAGTGGATGTGGACAAGTCTCAAGGGCTGGACAGTCAAGTTGGGGTTGATATCCTCGTTGTGGGAGGTAACATCCACATGCACGAGATTGCAGATCCAGTGGCTATTGGAGTAATTCCTCACAGGAAAGAAAACAAGAAACTTTAGTTCTAGAAATTTACTTTGGATTTTTAGAGGTCTCAAGTTACATAGTTACATTCCTTTGATTTTTAGAACATGTCATATTACCTTGGATTCAGAGTTAGAAGACCTGGGTTCAAATCCTGACTTCAATTTTTACAATATTGTAAGTCTCTTTTTAGCTCTGAATCTTTATCTTAATTCTTTGAGATATTAAGTTTGCCTCATTCTAAACTATTTTCTTTCTCAAATTAAATTCTAATCTTTGGTCTCATGAGAAATCAGAAAAAAAAAATCCAACCGCCCATTCCAAGCCTTTAGGCTTTGACCAAAGGTGCTTCTGCTTGGGATAGCCACAGCAGATAGTCAAAAACCTTAGAGGTCATTAAATCCACCCCCCTCCTTTTACATTTGAAAAAACTGAGGCTCAGGGTGGTGAAAAGGCCTACCCAAGATCTGCACAGATTAGCTGGGGCTTGCTCCTGGACTTCCAGCTCCACGTAGGTTGTATTCAACATCACGCCAGCCCACCGCAGGGACATTGTGCTCATGATCATATGGGCTGCAGTGGAATCTTGTAACTACATCGCCCTCTGCCTCCCATCAATGATAACGGGTCTGTTGTTCGGTTGAGAAATTATCTGACTAAATGTGATAAAGTGTCAGAGAAGGTACTTCAAGAGATGGTGCAAGTAGAGCAGGCCCGCATAACACAAGGCCCATGGCGGCTTTCCGTCTGCAGACCGCTTGCAGCTGTGCCAGTGGATTTCGGGTGGCCAGCGAAGGATGTAGAGGAGGTAAAACAGGCCTGCACAGGTATTGCCCGCAGGCCACTTTGGCAGGCCACAAGCAGCCCGTGGGCCTGAAGTAGAGGGAGAGAAACTGGATTAGAAGCCAAGGTCAATTCAGTTCAATTCAGCCAGGCTTTAAAAAGCTAGCTGGGAGGGGCCTAGCAGTCATTCTATCCAAGTCACTCGTTTTATGGATGAGGAAACTGAGGTCCAGGGAGGACATGTGACTTTTCTAGGGTCACACAGGCTACGGTGACCAGAACTCGGATTCGGGCCAGGTCCATTTACTCTAAGAAATGTGTCCAGAAAAGGAGGATCATAATAGTGAAGCAACAGAGGCCATATGACTCTTTAAGAGTTGGGGAGCTGATTGAGTCAATGCTCCCAGACCGTAGGTCACAAGAGGATTAGGAGAAGGGACTGGAGATACTTAATTTGGAGGGAAAAAAGATATGAAACTGATACCTGGTATTTAAGGAGATGGGGAGCTTCCACTTGAAGGGAAAAGACCTTCTCAGTTTGGCCCCAGAGGGCAGAAATGAAGCAGTGGTGGTAGATTTCACCTCCATATTCAGAGATCACAAACCATTAGGACTGTCCAAGGATGCAATGGGCCATCTTGGAAAGCAGCACATCCCCACCCCACCACCCCCATTGCAGGCCTTCAGTTAGAGACTGGACGCCACCTCTTCCAAATGAGGTGGGCGGATTCTCTAGGCATGGGCTGGATTAGAGGCCATGGAGGACCCTTCCAGCAAGCCTCTCCTCTAGAGATTTACATCTCCACGATAGCTTCCTGTACTGGCTGTGGCCAGGAGGGCCTTCGCCGCCACAGTAAGTTGGCACTGGATTTGCATGAACTATACAGCTAATAAAAATAATAACTTCATGGAGTACCAACAGGCTAAGATGCGAGAAGATAGATCTCAGAAAATCCAAATGGAACCAGCCTTCAGGTCTCATGTAGAGGAATAATTATTTTTAAATGACTCAGAATTGGGTAATAAAAGAAAAGAAAAGAGCCCATTTCCAATTATCTTTGTTAGAAAGGTAGATGATAAACTTCCCCTCGAAGAAGGCTTTATTCTTGCTCAGATCTCATTCTTTTTCATTTGGTGAATGCACTGGTGAGCAGCATTAAACAATTTAGTTAAAATTTATATGAAAAACATTATTCAAAGGAGAGCTTTTTGTCAATACCGGAGACCTTGATGATTTTTCATGCTAACAGCCTTTGGGGAGTAGCACAGGGTTTGGACTCTGAAAAGAGTCTCCGCTGTTCTTTGGCCGGTATTGCTTTGGCTCGGGCAGTATGAGGCTTTGTTGGTCACCTCCACTCCCCAGTGGGATGGGGCATCAGAGGAGGAATTTATCGGAGTCATAAAGTCATAGATTAGAGTAGTCGGGACCTGAGAGATTCCCAAGTGCAACCCTCCGGTTTTGTATCGGAGGAGAATGGGGACCAGAGACGTAGGCTCACATAGGTCCGTCCTAAGTCACAAAGCCGGGGTCCCATTCTGTGTCCTCTGACTCTGAATGCAGCATTCTTCACCATCACAGTTTTAGAGCTGGAAGAGATCTCTGAGGCAATCTATTTCAACCCCCTCATCTTTCAGAGGAAGAAACTGAGGAAGAGGAAGATCAAGGAGCTTGTCCGAAGTCACATAGCGACTAAGTCACCGAGCTTGGACTGGAGGCTTAAAACCCTGGGTTCTTTACAATCACAGGCTACACTGTCCCACAGCGACCATCTCCTCCTACCCATCGATTGGCAAAGTAGGAAACTGAGGCTAGGAGAGGTAGAGGTCATACAGGTAGGAAGCAGAAGAGCTAAGATTTGGACTCAGGTCCTCTGACTCCAAGTAGAATACTCCTTCCACTGGATCATGCAGATACAGTCTTATAGTCCTTAGAACTGGTTTTATTTTTATTTCTCATATGTGCCTAGTAATTGTAGAACATTAGCTCCATGAAGAAACATAGAAGCTAGGTAATAAGAAATCACATTTATATATTGCTTTAAGATTTGGAGGGCCCTATGCTGACAAGAGCCACATAAGGAAGGTATCTACAATTTACAGATGAGGAAACTGAGGCACTGAGGCAATATCACTTGCCCTTGGTCCTTGCTGTTAAGTATCTATGGCAGGATTTGAATGCAGGCCTGTGGATTCTATGTTGCACTTTGTCCACTGTTACCCATGCATTTTATTCACATGGAGGAAGGAGGGTGAAAAGTGCCTCAGAACCACTTATTTTCATATAATGCTAGGGCTTTCCAGGAACCTTGGAGTACTTTGTGCGTAAATGGTTCTGAAATACCTGAAAAATGTTTCATTCCACCCTTTTACGATTGTCATCATCATCCTAGAACTCAAGGAGTAGAATTTAAATTATCCATCAGCAAGCGTTTATTAAGTGCCTCCTGTGTGCTGGGCACTGTGCCACATGGTACAGAGACTGGAACCCTCTTTACTCTTAAAGAGTTTCTATTATCACAGTGCCCAGCACACACCAAGTGCTTAATAAATGCTCACTCGCTCTGTCTATCTTAATGGGATAGACAAGTATGTGTGTGTGTGTGTACATGCATATATGTATAAATATATGTATAGAGAGATGTATATATATATCCTTATATATTAAATAAAACCTTAATTTTATTTATTCTGTTATGCTTATGTATATACTTAAGTATATGTAGATATTTAATATACTTTATTTATTTTTCTGTATGTTATTTATTCTGAATATGCTTATATATGAGCGCAAGTATTTATTATATAATAACACCAACACAATTAAATGCAGTACCTACGAGCCTGCCAGTGTTCCAGTTCTAGGGCATCCCAGCCTCCTAACAGTCATACTCAAAGATACAGTATTTGCAGAACAACAACAACAACAAAATACGTGTACAGCTTATGTCAAAATCATATCCTCAATCCTCAATCATAGTTTAAGTAAGTTATTTACAAATAATAACAAATACATATGTATATGCACAATAAACAGAATTTTAGTTTCTTAACCATTAATTTATTAATTAAATGGGTTAAATATTAATTTAATAATAAACAAAATTAAGGTTTCACTCTCCCAAGGAAGCTTGCTTCCCCCCACCCCCATAAAAGCAGTAACTTAGCAGTTTCCGAGCCCTAGAACCCCGGCAGAAGGTAAGCTTCTGGGGACGGGGGTGGCAGGGACTCCTTTTCCTCTTGTCTTTGCGTCGCCAGCCCTTGATACAGTGCGCTGCTTACGGTAGAGACTTTATAAACACTTGGATTACATCGGGTTCTCCTGAATTTAGAGAGGGTGAAAGCTTGACTCTGCCCGTGGCATGACAGCCGGCCATCCAGACAGGAAGCTGGGCGAGCTTGGCTGGGCCAGCCGGAGTGGGCAGGGATAGATTGAACCTGATATTACTTTCCTTCCTCTCCGCTCTGGTCCACGCTGGGTCTGTGGGCTTAGGGGCAAAACGTAAGGTCTGATTACCAGATTCGTAGGTGTGGCTCTGCCCCGCAGGCACTGCAGGGCTGGTGCCAGGGCCGGAGGTGCAGTAGGCACCCGCTGCCTTGTGCTTTTAAGCTTCCACTGACCTCTCCAGCGCACCAGTGCCTTTCCCTCCAGAGTTCATCCTCTCGCCCCAGTGTTCCGTTATTACCTCCCTCTCTGGACAGAGCTTTCCCACTGGTCTTGGCATGACCATCACTCGTACGCCAGCACCCTCCGTTCCAGCGGCAGAATGTTATAGTAACACCAACACAATTAAATGCAGCGCCTACGAGCCTGCCAGTGTTCCGGTCCTAGGGCATCCCAGCCTCCTAACAGTCATACTCAAAGATACAGTATTTGCAGAACAAAAAAATAAAAAAAATCCACGTACAGCTTGTGTCAAAATCATATCCTCAATGTTTAAGTTATTTACAAATAATTCTGATAAATAATTATATTTCAGCAAAGGCCACTTTTTTGGTTTGTTTTTATTACTGAAAAAAAAACAATTAAAATTATCCCTGGGATGATCTTAAATAGAAAATAAAATCTTCAAGGTTTTTAGGGGATTGTTGCATAAAATCAAAATGTTTTACATACTTAAGCAATGGTATATTGGAACCATTTACAGGCTACTGTAAATGTCCTGGGACCACAGATGACTTCTCCCTATCTATTAGTTTGTTTGTTTTTTATCCAATTATAATGTATCTTCTTTTTTTCCTGAAACTAATTTATTATGTACAAAATATCATAAAAGACCAATTACAGTGGAAAAGATGCTGACTCTTTGCTTCTGGCCTGGATTCTGTTAGTTTGCATGCAAGGAGAGCATGGTTCCAGAAACACTTCTGTGATTACAGTAACAAATTAGCAAAGGAGATTTCACCAGAGCCCCCATCTTATAGAAGGACGCTCAGAAGCCTGGGAGATTAACTTAAAGAGTTTGGCCTGGGAACTTTCCCTAAAGCCCAACAGTCTGAACAACTTGGAAGGATTAAGGCCTAAATGAGGGGGAAACAAGAAGAGAGTGAAGCCAAATAATTATTTAATTTAAACATCAAAACTGGATGACCCTGAGAATCCCGTTGGAGAGCAAACTGTGAGCTCGTGGGGCCTCCAGAACATGTGGGAATTTTAGATAAGCCCAGGGTGTTGCTGCACATTTATCTGAATGGGAAAGATGTCGAAATTGCTCGCTCGATCCCAAGGTCACAAGTTATTCTATCCCTATGCATTCTGCAATGGCTTCTTAAATTGGATGGTCTTGAAATGTGAAGACCAAGCCAAGAGATTAAGTCTCTGTCCCAATGCACAAACTGAAGTGTCAAGGGTGCTGGGTTGAGACTGAGTGAATTTGGAGAGCATGATAGATGCCTTGAAGTTTGCAAACACAGGAAAATGGAATGGCTTTTGGAAAGGGCGAACAAAGAAGCAATTTGGATGAGAATTCATGGACAACTGTGTTTTTATCATTGAAATTTCTCTCCATAGACTTATAAAACTTCCATGCCTTTTCATCACTTCAGCATCAAATACAAACTTGTGACCATTGCTTTTCAGTCTTGGTGCCAGCTGGCTTTACCTGCCTTTTCTGTAGTTATCTCCCGGGCACGCTCGCCATCTTGGGCAAATCTCTCCCTTTTCTACACTTCACCCCATTCTTCTTGGTTTTTCTTTGCCCTCACAACCTCACTCCACCCTTTGCGTATCTTGGCCAGAACTGACCCACGTCTGCAGAATGCTCTTTCCCCCCTGACAAAAATCATCATCATCATCATCATCATCATCATCATCATAACGATAATAATAATAATAATAATACACATTTATGCGCCACTTTCAGGTTTCCTAAGTGCTTTACTTACATCATCTCACTTGATAATACCTTCTCTTTCATTAAGCCAGACCTGAAGATGTGCTTCAAAAAGCTTTCCCAGCTTAAATCAATCAATTTTCCAACCAGACACTACAGCTTCTAGCATGCAGAGAATTTTTTAACTTCCATTTGAATAGATTCATAAGCTTTTAACTTGGGTTTCCCTCAGCCAAGGCTGGTCACAGCCCATCTGGGCCTTTTCCTGTGAGGGCCTGGTTCATGTTCTTCCATGATTGCCTATGAAGAGGATCCAGCCAGAAGTCTTAGAGAGCTCTCTCGGCTTTTCCATTTTGTGGGTGTCAGAGAAGCCCTTAGGATAGACCATTATGATTCCTGTCTCTTAATATCTACCCCCTTTGGGGCCTATCCACTTTCCCACTCTATGCCCAATTTACCATATATATCTTGTTTATACATAATGGTTTACGTTGACTCCCTTGTTACACTGTGAGTTCCTTAAGATAAGGGGCTATTTTTTGCCTTTCTTTATATTCTTTATATCTTTATATTTAGCACAGTGCCTGCTGCATTATAGGTGCTTATAAAATATTCATCAGCTGACTAAGTGACTAATTGGAAATATAGTAGAATCTACTTGAATTGACCATATGTGTCCCCATTGTCCCTTGGGAAGCTGACACTTGGAGTCCTCCGAGATTCTAGTGTGACATATCACTAATCGTATAGGGTGACTGGGAGGCCATTTGTATTTTTTTAAAAAATGAGTCTTTGTACCAGGGAGCAACTTTGGATCATTAAAAACCATTGGCCACTTTTCCCATCTGAAGTCTGGGGCAATTCAATTTGATTTAATTCAATTTAATAATCATTTAATAAGTGCCTACTAGGTGACAAACATTATGTTACACACTAAAATACAAACATGACGTGAGAATTGAGTGTTTGCCCTCATGGAGCTTTCATACTAATTGGAGAAGAGACAGCATCTAGGGACATGGGGGCCAGAAAAGAATGTTTTAGACAGGGAGCTCCAAAGGGATAGTGAATCGGGGTGTGGTGACAGTGATTTGATTCTTGTTTTCAAAGCTGGAGCTGGAAAGCATGGGGATTCCTCTTTTTTTTTTTTTGAAACTATGTCAAATAATGTTCTTTCTTTTAAAAGGAACTCCTACATATCGGCGCTTTATTTCATCATTTATTCTTTCCTTGGAAATTGAATTTATTTGCCTCTTTTGTTTGTGTTTGTGTTTGCAAATCCAATATACTGCACAAAGATTTTTTTTTTCAGGAAGACCTCAGTCTTTTTTATCTTTCATCTTTTTACTGATGCTTAGGCTCAGGTTTGAAGAGTATGTCATTTTGGATTGCTTCTTGAGCCCTTTTGCTTTTGGGACATAAAATTCTATTCCCCAGTAACATTCAGATAGATTGAGCAGTGGGTGCAGAATAGTCTGGTATTATTTGAATTTCCTTCCCTTTATATTTGAAGGGATTTCTTCAAGAAACTTTGAAAATTCATTGTTGGTTATCAGCATTATTCAATTTAATGACTATGTGTCTTGGAGTTTGAAGCAAGGTATTTTGTTTTTTCTTTATTTTTTCCTGAAGGCAAACCTTAGATTCTTTCTATTGAGGTTCTGTTTTCTATATTCAGAAATTATGGGCCATTTTCTTGTATTTTTTCCTGCTTGCTTTAGTCGCTCATGCTGGCCACCTATCCCAGTTTCCCTCTTGGCTCTCTTTTTCTTTGGCTGGACTGAATTGTTTCCTGCCAATTATTATAAGGCTGGGAGATTAGGAATGTTCCAACAAAGTCTCTGAAGAAGCAGGGGCAGTCCCAACATGGACCCCAGGCCCAAGTCTGGAGCTGTCATAAGCAGACAGATTCTTTGGGAAGAGATGGTGTGGGAGTGCCTGGAGGCTCAACATTTAGACAGTGTTAATTCATCAAGACTTGATCTTATCAGGACTCTCCTTTTTTCTCCTGTGCATTCAGCTGAAATGTTCTTTTTCTAGTACGTGATTCCTCTTTGGTGTGTGTGTGTGTGTTTGTATGTTTTAAAGAGTTAGTCTAGTCTGGAGAAAGTGTTTAATCTGCCATAGTATTGGTCATAACTAAAAAGTCTCATCCTTTCATTTTTATTCAACTTTTCTTTTCTCTTCTAGTTTCTTTGTTTTTCTCATGAGAACACCAATAATGGTAATTGATTTCTTCTAGTTGTGCTCTAATTCTTAGGTTATTACCCCAAAACCTCACATTTTGACCAGGTAAAATCTAGAGTTCAGAGTATTTTGATATTTCACCTAACCAGTCTTCCCTGCCCTGCCTCACACTAAATTGCCCCGTATCTCTTTTGTAAGTATCTATATAGATAAATGTTGTCTCCGCACTAGAATGTAAGATCATTCACTTCAGGGACCATTGCAATTTTCTTCTTACCCCCAGTACTTATCATAGTGCCTGACATACTGTTGGTGCTAAAAAAAATGCTTGTTGATTGACCGATTGACAACTGTAATTCTTAGCACCCTTTGCCCCATTTCTACCATTCCAACACTGTGACTATGAAAGTAGAAGAGGTCCACAATGGACGGTCATTTTATATTTTATTTTTATCTTTTAATCCCCAGCACCTAGAACAATGTGTGGAACACAGTAGGTGCTTAATATATGTTTATTGATCGACTGATTTTCTTTGTTTCATGGGTTTCTGCAGTTAAAGAATTCATGGCTTGGTGGCCAACATGCTGGTGATGAACCTCTCTGTACCAATTCTATTTCATACTATCACAGGATTGAAAGCTGGAGAGGACCTTTGAGATTATCTTGTCCAACCCCTCCATTTTACCAAACAGGAGTCTAAGACCCAAAGATGAGAAGAGGGTCATTGTAGGTCATGTAATCAGCAGCTGGACTTTGGACAAGGTTCTCTGGCTCCATGTCCAATGCCAGGAAACCATGAGGAACGGGGACTATTTAGCCTGGAGAGAGTTTCAGAAAATGCCTGACTCCAAGATGGCAGGATCACAGACCTAGAGCTAAAATGACACAAGAGGGTATCTCATGCAGCCCTCAAGTTTAGAGAGGTGGAAAGCAAGACCCGGGAGATGCCCAAAATGACAAGAGAGAGGGCAGAGTTGACTCTCGGTCTTCTGAATTCTGAGTTCATTCTTGACCCACTCTAGCATGGCTCTTAAGTGAGTTAAAGGCCGCCACATGAATAACAAACTAGTCATAACTCTGAGCACCAGGTAGATGTTATGGGGCACTTGATTATGGTGGGAAAAAAAGGAAGTCCTTTCTTTGTAACGGAATGGGAAATCTGTGTTGTTCCCCATCTGTAGTGATTCAGAGAGTATTTCTGAATTGAGTGGGAAGCTGGGCTAGACCTCTAAAGGCCTAGATAACTTTCAGAATTGATAATCAGATTTCCTTTTTATATATTTAGGTGGGATTTTTGGATTAAGGGGCAGCTGAGTGGCCCAGTACACAGAGTGCTGGGCCTGGAGTCAAGAAGAGCTGAGTTCAAATCTGACCTCAGACACTCAACTAGCTGTGCAACTCTGGTCAAGACATTTAAACCTCTGTCTGATTCAGTTTCCTCATTTGTAAAATGGGGTTATGATAGCACCTACCCTCAGGGATTATTGTGAGAATCAAATGAGATGATGATTGTAATGGGCATAGCGCACAGTTGGTACTTAATAAGCACTCATCTCTCTCCCCACTACCTTTAAAGTCTTGCATTCATAACCATTGGAAATAGGCCCTGAGCTCAGAAATTCAAATTCACTTATATGAAAGAGTTAAATTTGTGACTTAGACCTTTCTTCATCTAACATTGGCCTTTCTGGAACACTCTGGCCTTGATCTGGGCAGAGTTCCTAACGGTCCCTAAAAAAAAAGATGACCATCTGCCGTGTTCTTCCTCTCCTCTGCTTTTTACATAAACTACCTGCCAAGGCTTTGAACGCATTGTACCAGACGGAGGTCTATCCATCTGTGCCCTGCCTGAGCAGAAAATGTAACCCAGCTGACCCCCTGCTTTGCCCTCAGCAGCCCTGGAACATGTGGTCTCTTGTTCAGGTCTCTGTCAGATGAGGAGGTTACCTTCTTCCTTGCTGTCTGGATTGGAGAAAAAGAGCCATCTTCCTGCTTCTCCTTCCTCTGGCAGATTCTCTCAGATAGTACACTTCTAAGACGGAGCAGAGAGAGTTTTGTTTGAGGACGCTGTGTATGTATTTGTCAGTGGTGGTAGAAAAATAGTTTTTAAAGAGTGATAGCAAAGATGTTCTTTCCTTCTACAGATAATTGTTCATGACCGAGAACACTGGGGAGAGATTCCTAGGAACTAACTCTTCTTTTTTCTTCTCAGATGCAGCGTGAATATTGAGGGTATAGAACTGGGGGGTGGGGAGTGGAGTGAGGCATATTAGGGAATGAGTCAAAGACAAGCTTTTAGAAGAAGTATTTTCCGGACCTGGAGAGAGAGACCCACATTCCCACACAGCATAAAGAGGAAGCAGAATGGAGCCAAGTGAACCCCTCACTGAGCCCATCCCACAACTTTTAAATTTTCTAGTCCACTTTTGACCTTGATTTACCTGTTCTCTGTTTCTGTAAGAATCTTTCTTCTTAGCCAGCTGTAGCACACAAAGGAGGCACTGTCTGTCTTCTGTTATTTTTAAGGGCAACTGAGCTTCACTTAGGAAGGCAATGTCGTGTAACATAGAGAGTACCAGAATTATAGTCAGGAAAACCTGGGTTCAAATCCTGCCTCTGACACTTATTAGTGAGCAAGGCATGTAACTCTCTGAGCCTTACTTTTCTCATCTGTAAAATGGGGATAATAATACCTGTATTTCCTCACTCATCAGGTTGTTATGAAAATTAAATGAGATATGAAAAAGCATTTAATATGGCAGCTACTGTTATTATTTGTATTATTTGTTTTGACCACTAAAGTTATTAGATTGAAGGCAGTGATTTTCTCCATGACTTTGGGATTAATTAATTAATGAAAAACAATTTATTAAGCCCGTTCTATGTGCCAAGCTCTATGCTAAGTATTGGGGATACAAATACAAAAGCAGAGGCAATCCTTGATCTCAAGATACTTATCTTCTAATGGGGGGAATAACACAGAGCAGAGGGATGTACAGGGAGGATCACTTTGGTCTCAGCATTTACAGGAATGGTGAGGAGGTTCTATAAGGGGGTACCAAGGAACAATGGTAGAGTTGATTTGTTCATGCTTCATGGTTCTAGATCTGGGGAGGAGAAGAAGGAAAGATGTGGTATAAATGGTGAAGAGGCTGAAGCCATTTTGAGCAGATAGCCTAGAGGTGGCTGGATCTTTCCTAAAATGGTGTTTGGGGTGAGGTAATTACCAATTAGAAGAATAGAGCTCCTGAGTAAGAGTCCCTTTAGGGCACAGTCTTTGATGTGAACAGCTAGGCAATTGGGAAGGTGGTGGCCAGAGAAGAGAGAATGAAGTATAGCATGGCTAGAGCTTCCTCATCAATGCAACTCCACTCAAGGGCAGAATTCTGAAACTGCGTGGAGGCTGTCATCTTAGGTAAGGAGAGGGGGACAGCATTAAGGGGCAGAGGATGAGATGTTTGGGTCTGGATGGATTTATATTCCCTTTCTTCAAAGACCTTGTAAATATATTCTTCAGTGTCCACACAATTGTGTCACCTCCAGTAAAGATCTTCCCTATGGGCACTTGATTTAATTGAAATGTTTTCCCCATTTTTGTTCTCTTTAGTGACACTTCTACCTCCTTTATAAACTCATTCAAGACTTTGATGTTAGAGGCCAAATATGATGGCTCTACTCCCCTTTATGGGAAAAAAGAGTTTGTCATAAAAATCTTTGCAGATCTTTTCCATCTTTTGTCTATTCATTGTCCTCATATCCAATTTTATCTTTAAATACCTTGGGATGATTTAGTTTATTTAGTTCTCATTAAGTTTTCTTAAAACTGGTTTTATCTTCCATTGTTTCCCTGTTTTAGTACTTCTATTCTTCCACCACCCTTCACTGTAATATTTTGGAAATGAGTTCATTATATTCTATGTCTGTGTGGCCCTTGACTGCTCTATTTCTCTGTTTAGTAAATAAGCCAAAAGGTCAAAAGTTTGCTGATTGAGGCATGTTTTAGGCTCTTTGGATCTCTTTCTTTTGTCTCTGTCATTTAAGCATCCATATGAAATTATTCCAAATGGCATACAGGATCTTCTGACTATATCTTATTTTTTTCAGCATCAGAAATGTGGTTGAATAGGTCAAGCTGAAGTTCTTTAAATACCACATGATATCACATTTCTTCATTTGTTTTTCTTTTTTCAAGTTTTGTACTTATTTTGATCTTTGTCCTAACAAGTCAGTGGCCTGACTATACACAGACAGTTGATGCAGGAATGGTTCCCACAACAGTAATGAGGCATTTCCTGTCCATTCAAATATGACCCATTTCATTTTTTGTGATGTTATTTGGTATTTGCTGTGTCTGGTGCCTTCCAAACTGAGAATTTAAGTTTATGTATACACATACACGTACACACACACAAATCATATGACATACAGAGATTTGTTATTCCTGTTAACATGTTTCTCATATGTCAGTATACAGTAAAGAGAACAGAGCCATTGAGACATAGGATGTGTATTTTCAAGGGATAATTTGTGTGGAAATTGAAAATGGAACGTAAGCTTAGCTATAATTCTGTTTGCTACATTAAATTTTCATTTGTAACTGAGCTTTTGTTTGGGTCACAATGGCTTAACTTGTATCTCTGTGATACAGAAGATGATTATGTTTTCAAGTGTTTATTGCATTTAGGTTGTGTTTATTTGAAAGAGATTATAGATTATACTTTAGGAACAGTTTGGTAAACAAAAGAAAGGGCTTTCCTCCTGGGAGAGATCATTTGCATGCAAACTAATGGGAGGCTTTGGTTTTAACTTGTATTGAATGACAGCTTGGAAAAGTGGTTGCAAATGAAGTAGAAGAATGAGTATTTCCAGAATCAAATTAGACAGAGACCAAATCAAATGCCCGATTGAAAACCACATTCTCAGTTATTATTATTATTATTATTATTATTAAGAAAGGATGGCTGATATCTATCTTTGTGTGTGTGTGTTTGTGTGTTTGCGTGTGTGTATGGACGGGGGAATTATATATCAAAACGTTTATCCCCATGGCCGCCTGATCCATAAATTAATGCTGCTCAGAGAGACAGTGTATTCTAGTGGAGAGTTGGCTTAGAATCCTGACCACAGAACTTAATAACTGATAATCATGGGTAAGTCATTCAATGTCTCCAAGTCTCAGGTTGCTCATCTGTAAAATGGAAATAATGATCCTTGCATCAGAGAGCCAGCCAGGGTAGTGTAGTGAGAAGGGGGTCAGCCTTGGAAGCAGGAAGACCCAGGTCAATCTCATATACTTGTCTGACCCTGGATAAGTGATTTCACATCTCAGTGCTCAATAATCCTGTAAGAGGGCATTTTCTCATTAGAGATTCCCACACAAACGAAATCACAGGTCCTGGCCAAATAAACAAACAAAAATACCATCATTCCCTACCCCACAGAGTCTTTGCTAGGAAGGCATTTTGTAAACCTTTAAGCATGAGAGAAATGGGAAAGTTTGTATCTTTTTGAAAATATTTAGATATGTATGATACATAATAAAGAAATCCTGGATGAGAAACGCCCTTCTAACCAAAGCAGGTCAGCATCTTCTCTGCCACGGAAAGTCTTAGAAATTGCTTAGAGCACCAAGAAGTGGCATGACTTCAGAGGTGAAGCCCAGGGTCATATAGCCAATATGTGGCCAATGCAGGACGTGAACCCAGGTCTTCCTGACTCTGAGGCTGGCATTCTATGCCCTATGTACCTCATTTACTTGTAGCACATAGGCTCTTGGGAATCATTAACCCGACTCCTACTTGTACTAGCAAGTCAGGTTTGCAGCAGACAATCCCTACTTATCCCCTCAGGCTTCAAAGGGTTAGTTTGCTGCTGGATGGGGTCAAGCAGGTCACTCCTTGGGACTGGCTCCTCATCGGGCTGACGTGGCTGCTGCTACAGACAGACTGCTCTGGGGACTCCAGTTACTGCACTTCTTGTGGCTCTCCGAACTTTTCTAAACTAACAAAGTTATTTTCTGGTCCATTCTGCCTCAGAAACACATTGATTGGGAACTGGTTGATTGATAGGTCTCTTAGCTGGGGGTGAGAGCACAGTTGTGTCCAAAAAGACTTTCCATACTGGTCAGACCATATCTGGACCACTTTCCTTGGTTCTGGGCATCACATTTTAAGAAAGACAATAATCAGTTGGAGAGAGTCCAGAGGAAGGCAACTGGGATGGCCAAGGACCTTGAGTGTATATGCATATAAGGGCTGAGTCATGGAAGTAGGGATGATGATACTGGAAAAGAGAAGGCTCAGGGGGAACATGATACTGTTTTATTGTGCCTGAAAAGTCGTGAGGAGGAGGGATTAAATTTGTTCTGTGGCCCCAGAGGAAAGAATCAAGAGCATTGGGTGGCAGTTGTGAAGAGCCTAATTTTAGGCACAATGTCATACACTGGGAATATAAAGAAAGGCAAAACCACACTCCCTGCTCTCAAGGGGCTCACAAAGTAGTAGAGGAGACAGCATGCAAACTACTGTGCATCCTAGATGTACTCAGGTAGATGTGGAAGGTGACGTCAAGAAGAGCAACACGTAAGATCTGCTCGATCTCTGGTGGCTCGCCCAGCCTTGGAAGTCTTCAAGCGAGACTGAAGGGCCACTTCTCAGGACTGCTGCACAGAGATGCTTGTTAAGGGGTGGGTCGTACTAGGTGGCCTCTGAGGTCCTAGGATCCTCAGGTCAGCCATAGGATTTAACCGTGGCCACAGTCCTAAGCCCCGCTAAGCAGTGGGGTTTCATGTGGTGTTGGAAGAACAGGTTGTATCAAAATATTATAATACCAATGGAAAGGTAGACCTCTCTGATACCCAATTTAAGGATGGGTGGCCCCTGGAAAAAGTTAGACTGTCAGACCCCTTGGAAAGTGGGGTTGGACTCCTCCAGCATAGGAACACCCAGCAGACGCACATGGGCAGGATTCTCCAAGAAATGCTCGTAGAATCGATGTTTACACTTCAGTTTTGGGTCCATACAGAGTAAGGAGATGTCAGCCTCTGCCCAGAGTCAAACACTAGGCATAAGCTGTCCCTGATCTTATAAACTGCCTTCCCTCTCTCTGCCTCGGTGTTGATCTGGGTCATTTCCATGCTTTCAAGCCCACCTCTTCCTGTAGGAGGCTACTTTTGTTAACTCTGATCTCTCTCTCTTCTTAGACCATTTATTGTATGTAGTGGCATAATTGACTGAATGCTGGATTTGGGGTCAGCAAGGCCTAGGTTCAAATCTTGCCTCAGAATTATAGGCCCTAGGAAAATCACTTAAGATCTTGGAGCCTTGTGTTGCTTATCCAAAAAAGAAAGATAATAATCGTCCTCTGACCTACCTTCCACGAAGGGTCATTTAAGGACCATGATGTCCTAAGAGGTTAGAGATTCTCAGGTTACGATGAGCATATCAGATCATGGAAACAAGAGTGATTGTAAAATCCAGAAGTACCCCAAGTGTTGGGTGAAGAGGGGTAAGACTGATGGAAAGCACTGATGAAGCTTCCACAGAATCCATTTGGGGAACACTATTTTAGAGACTCCCTGCAAAATCTCTGCCTCGAGCAGATAGATGACAGTCTTGGAGACTGCCTGGAGCACTGAGTGAGGGTACCTGACTTGTCCAGGGTCACACAACCAGGACGTGCCAGAGGTAAAACTTGAACCCAGGTCTTCCTGACTCCAAGGCTGGTGCTCTATTGCCATTCAGCTCTTGTGGTTCATATTATAACATATAATAATGTTCATATTATAACATATTATAACAAAAAATCTGAATGGAGAGACTCACTCCATGACTGAGGAGGGTGTGCTATCTGGCCTTGCTACACCAACTGGGCAGAATTAAGCTAAATTAAATGAGAACAATCAACAATGAAATGAAACCTTAAAACCTCAACCAAGATGAGTTCAGATACATTGTGCCTCTTACAAAGGCAGTTTTTTCCTAATGAAAGTACTTTGCTCTTTTCTGTCTATTTTTAAAATTCTACTTGGTAGTGTTTTACCATCAATCAAAAATTCTCTATGACTCATGAGTATCGACATTAATAGTTTAAGTAGTCACTAAAAGGCCCCCAAGTTAGCGCCAGCCAACATAGTGGCTGCCAGACCTGTACCTGCCATCTTGGCTACATGGTGCCATCATTATCCCTGGTGTATCTCCTCTGGATGCTGCACAGTGGGTTTCTTCCCAGCACTGGCACCAGGACACTAATATTCCATGGGTAATCAGTACGGTGTCTGAATACGTAGAGCACTGAATGTGTCTCACGCACGAATGTGCCCCCTGAAAGCCAAGTCTGGAGGCTGAGGCATCCAGTTAGTCCTGGCAAGGGTTCAAGTTATTTCTAAGATCACTCGAAGGCAATATTTCATTATTACTCTTTGGCTTGAAAGATGAGACCCTTTGGAGTTCACACTTTTGGCAGCCCAGATCATGACTTTGGCCTCCATGGATCAGATCCTCTGAAAGGAGAGCCGCGTTTAAGGGCAGGTTTAGGGCTGAATGGTCCCCAGTCTTTTTCCTCATATTCCTTCCCTTATTTCCTGCCACTCCTACCCTCTCCTCTCTCACAGCCCCAAAAGTTCTAGTCTCATGGCCAGATTTGGATTTGTCTTCAAGTTTATAGAAGCAGCTAAGTGACATAGTGGGTAGAGCACTGGACTTGGAGCCAGGAAAACCCATGCTCAAATTCTGCCTCAGACACAGCTGGTATGGCCCTGGGCAAGTTACTTAACCTCTCTTAGCCTCAGTTTCCTCACCTGTAAAACGAGGATAATAATAGCACCAACCTCCAGGAGGGGCTAAAATGAGATAACACATAAAAAGAACTTTGCAAACCTAAGGGCTAAATCAAAGCTAGCTATTATTATTCATTAGACTGTAAGATCCTTGAGGGCAGGGACTATCTTTTACCTCTTTTTGTATCCCCAGCATTTAGCAAAGTAACTGAGGCACAATAGTCACTTAATAAATGTTTATTGATTGATTGATTGATTTGATCCTCCATTGAGAAGATAGTATCATTGATCCATAATAATGATACTCTAGGCCTACCACCAAAACTTTAAATGAGTATTCCCCTATCCAGTGACCTTTGATTGGCTGGGCCAACTTTCCACATCTATTCCCAGTTATTCAGGCTATTTTGTTGTTTCAGTCTTTGTGACCGTATTTGGGGTTTTCATGGCAAAGATATTGGAGTGGTTTGTCATTTCCTTCTCCACTCATTTTACAGATGAGAAAACTGAGGCAAATAAGGTGAAGTGATTTGCCCGGGTACACAGCTAGTAAGTGCCTGAGGTGGATTTGGACTCATGAAGATGAGTCTTCCTAATTACTAGTCCAGTGCTCTATCCACTATGCCACCCAGCTGCCCAAGGCTATGGGTTGGGTTAACATAGATAATCTCAAATTGCAGATAATCCATGCATTATTTATTCTCTGGGGTTATTTTTTGGTGCTTGTTTTTTGATTATAGTGTCCAGGCAATCCATAGCCCATGACTACCTAATTTGTCGTTACTGCGTATAGCAAAACCTGATGTAACGTGGTTTATGTTATCTAGTTGAGGCGGTAAAAATCAGTTCTACTTCAAACTGAAATAAAGAGAGGGACTTCAGAGGAGCTAGAAAGCTCTCTGTCTTGGCCGTATCTCTATCCTTGCTCCCCTGTCCATTTGGGAAATAGATCATATCCCTTCTCAGACCGATGAAAAGCAGTGGTCGAAAGTAAAGCTGACCTAGCTCAGAGAATCTGGTGGTTGGCCCCTTCCTTGTGCTGGCACGGTAATTGTTTTGATTTAAAAAGCCCACGGTTCCCAGCTCCAACTGGACTTGAGTAAATAGAGATACTGTTTATGTCAACAGGGTATCTAAAGAGAGTAGGTCAAAATGTTAATAAGAAGTGGAAATGAGTTTTGCCATGGATTACTAGTAATGGAGCTATCTGTCCCCCAGATAATTGAGAATTTACTGGATACATCTTTGCACCAAGCATACAGACACCTTCCAAAGAGGAGAGTGTTATCTAACAATCTTTTTGAAAGAACAGGGTATCGTTTCAGAAAGTCGACTAAAGACAAACAGCTCCTAAGCTGGTATTAGAAATAAACTACTTCCTTCCTTGATCCCTGATAACATCGTCATATGTCCTCAACAATATTTTCTTGATTTAAAACCAAGTCAAGCATCCTGTTGGTACACTTTCAGTTTATTGATTGACTCAGCAAAATGCAATTTTTGAAGTATTCCATAAAATACCTTGTGTCTTAGAGGAAAATAAACACCCAGAAGACCTTAAGCAGTTTGAGGTCTTTTAATTCAAATTTCAAATTATCCCCCTGCCTTTGTCCCCTCTAGTCCCATTATTTTTTTTTTCTTGTGCCAGGAATATTTTGACTTTCATGTAAAGGTGAGATGAAATTAAGGAGATGATGTAATCAAAGGAATGAAAAATGGTCTGGTCACATGGCAAGAGTGAGGTATGAGTGATCAATAGTCGGTGGGTGTGGGGAGGGGGCTCCACTGGTGTCCTCTCAATGTAACAGAACATGAGCAAGGCCTGAGTTGGACCATGGGGGTCAAGCTTATGGGAGGACATGAATGAGAGTCTCAGAGTTTGTGCAGATCTGGGTGGGTTGTGCATCCAGACATTATTACCAGGAATGAGGGTCAATGACATCGCATGTCTTGGGGAATAAGGAAGCTTGTCTCTTCCACTCTGATGCACAAAGGCAGTGGTGTGCCGCCAGATATTTAACAACTGTCTCTCCAAAGCAGCAGTGACGACAACAGCGTTTGCATGGCAAGACACACTTCTCAGTTTAATATCCATATTAACATTTTCTTCGTCACTCCCATAAGTCTAGACGATCGGCAGAACGATAAATTGAACTATGATTTGTGGTGTTTGCTGATTTCCAAGGCGTCAGTGCCCAACTGAAAATTTAACAGTTTAACCCACTGAACATTTAAAGGAGCCAATACAAGCAGGCTTCTGCATAAAGACATTTGGGAATATTCATCCCTTTGATCAGAGAATTGTCAACAGGGCCTAGTAATCCTGGAAGATATTGTTAGAACAAGATATTACAGGTTCTCGGGAAGAAAGATGCTGCATACACCAATGAAATTATTATAACCCACAAATATAACACCTAGGTAGTTCTAGGAATTGGACCTTCCTACCGTATTGTAAAGTTTTAAAATAAAGTCATTTGCGCTACGTGTCTTAAGCAAGTCCAAACTGGAAACAACACAACTAAATACACACAAGTAGAGAAAATGCCCATCTGAGCTAGAACTCGTGTTATTCACAGGAAGGAAAGGATGCTGCCCCAGAGCAGACATCAGTCCAAATGGAGGTGACTGTTCCCTTGCTTGAAGCACTCTTGAAAACAACATTTGTCACGGTTAAAAGAACTGTGTTTTACTCTATGCTTCAGTTTTCACGTCTATAAAATGGGGATAATTATATTCATTCTGGCTAGTTCACAGAGTTATTGAAAGAAAAATGTTTTGTGAAATTTCAGTCTCCCCTCCCTGGGCAGATAATCCACTCACCTTTTCAACTACGTCCTAGGGAGGGTCGGTCCCCTGGTTGGTGAGTGATTGAGCACAAGCTTGCTCGGCCCATTGTATCCTGCCTTAAATCCCATCCAGCCATTCCTCCCCTCCCCTCACCCCGTCACTCCCCAAACATCTTGCCATCTACCCTAACACTTTCCCTCTTCTCTCGGCCTGGTACAGAACCCACCAGATGGATCTCTAGAGATCATGTCCCACCCCACCCCTCTTTAATCTACTTGGCTGTGGAGCTCCGGGCCTAAGATGAGTCATTTTGATTAGTGGGCAAAGGAGTTCAAACTCCCTTAAGCCACTAAATCTCGGAAGCCCTAGAACATACTTCTCATTCTCTCAAACTCTCCACCCCAGGGATCCTGCCTGCCCCATGTCCCGTCCAATATCCACATGCTCCTTCAGCCCCTCCTTTCACTGCATGCTCAGTAATCAAATAAATAGTACTCAGCGTACTGTGGAAAGGATGGGCCAATTAACTGCCCCATGACTGTACTCCTCATTCCTATGGTTCCCCAGACCCAAACTCCCTCCCTGGTCCCAATTGACTTGTATGTGTTGTCTTCCCTATTAGAAAATGAACTCCTTGAGGGCAGAAATTGTCTCACAAAGAGCCTACTAAGAGCTCACTTCCTTGAACATAGTAGGTACTCGATAAGCATATTTTCATTCCTCCATTCATCCATTCATTCATCTATCCATTGTGGAAATGTGGATTGTGTGTTATTGCTATTTCTAGAATCACTTTACATCTTGCCACAAATAAATTGCAGGAAAACCATAATAAATCCTATGCAAAAGAGTTCTAAAAATAAACAGCCTTTCATCCATTGATGATCTGATAATAACACTCATCTTTAGCTGGTGCTTCACCTTTTAATAACAGCTCACATTTCTGCTGTGCTTTGTGGATTACATCAGACATGTCCAGCTCCAAAAGAAAGCGATCCTTGCCATCAGGCCTGCATATTGACTTAGCAACCACAAATCAGTATTATCTATGTTTTATTGGGCCTGGAGTCAAGACGACCTGAGTTCAAATCTATCCTGTTTTAACCCTAGTTGCCTCAGTTTCCTTATCTGTAAAATGAGCTGGAGAAGGAGATGGCAAAGCACTCTGGTATCTCTGCTAAGAAAACCCCAGATGGGGCCATGAAGAGTCAAACATGACTGAAAAGTGACTGAAATGTTTTATTTTTATTCATTTTATTATTTATTTATATATACTTTTATTTATTATTTCTCATTATTTTATTCTTAAATATTTCCCAAGAACATTTTAGTCTGGTTCAAGCCACACTGGGAAAGCTTCCTTCACGACCCTATTATTATATAAGCCATGCCAGCATTAGTATCTCCATTTCAGATGGAGCTGAGGCTCTGAGAGAAGTGACTGGTCCAGAGTGACACAGCCAGTAACTGAGATTCAAGCCCACGTCCAGTGACTTCAAGCATGGCATTCTGTCCTGTACTGAGCTGTGTGGAAATGAGAGCAGAGAGCTCTTGGGGCAGTTTCAACAATTTCTATTTATTCTGAACTTAACAGAAGCCAGGAGAAATGGACATACACAACTCAGGTTGTGCCATACACAACTGGTGGTTGATGATGACAAAGATGATGATGAATCCTACTGGAAAAAGATGAAAAGGGATAATAATATTGATGATGATGATGATGATGATGATGATGATGATGAGGAGGAGGAGGAGGAGGAGGAGGAGGAGGAGGCATCTTTGGGGGTTTGCAGAAGACCTCCCATTCCTTGCCTCCTTTGAGTCTCCTCATAGCCTGGGGAGGTCATTATCACAGATACCTCGACCTCACAGATCCTCTCCTCCAAGGGAGCAAAGTGTCCAAGACAGGTTTTGAACCCAGAACTCTTCAGGTTCAGGGCTCTCTCCACCAGTGGGTAAACAGAAGTAGAGACCCTGAAACCAGAGTCAGGGGTTGGGGGAGGGCAAGTCGAGAGATTCACGGTAGAGACTCTCAGGAAAGATGGGCTTTCTGTCTCCTGCTAGACACTCCTTACCAGCCACCCCAGAGGAGGACTTAGAGGTTTCGGGCCCCAAGAAGAGAAGGAAGGGAGTTCCACATCCCCACCTTCCCTCAACAGGCAGGCTAGCAGGAAAGCCGCTCACTGCTCTGGGGCTGGGGACAGCAGTGAGGAAATCTCATCCTGTGCTAGTGGACTGAGCAGAGAGTGGCTCCTCCCTGCTTCTGGGACATGCTCCCCTCACCCCCACCCCAACCGTCACCTTCCTGATACCACTGACTCTACCATCCTCTGCCTGCGGAATGATAGGCAAGTTCTTTCCTGACTCTGGGCCTCAATTTCCTCAGTCTGTAAAATAGGAGAAGGAATTATATAATCACCAGACTTCCTCCCAGTTAGGTAGTACAATAGATAGAACACTGTACCTGGAGTTAACAAGACCCGAGTTCAAATCCAAGCTTAGACACTTCCTAGTTGTATAACCTTAACTTCTACCTGCCTCATTTTTCTTATCTGTAAAATGGGGGTTATAATAGTGTCTCCCTTCAAGGTTGTTTGGGAGGATAAAATGAGAATTTTGTAAAATGTTTTTCCAGCTGTGTAAATGTTAGCAGTTACGAAGTCCTAGGGGCGTGAGAGGAGGAAGGTGGCAGAACTAAACTGAGCGTCCAGTGTGCAGCAGGTGGGTGTCCAGCCCAGAAAGGAGCTGGAGAGCATCTCCTCATGGAAAACTTGTGTTCCTTTTCCAGGATCACCCAGTGCGACTGAGTTTTCGAATCGAAGTGGATGGTAAGGAGCTGATCATACACCTGGAGAGAAATGAGTAAGTGACCCAGGCGCACATTGACTTCAAATGACCAGAGCATAGGGGAGGGCGCGTGATGGCTCATGGAGACGTTAGAGAAGAGAACTCAGAAATACCATGTCATCCTCCAGTCTGGAGGCTGGGCTCGGGTCCTCTGCAATCGTAAGAGAGCTTTGATCATGGCAATGAACAAGGTAGTCACTAGTTATGACAAATTAATGACTCCAGCCTTCATTTGTCATTTTGAGGTAGTTGTTGAATGGACTGATTTTACTTGGTTGATTTTTGACTTCTCTCATGCTATGAAGCTGGAAAATTCCCTGAGTTAGTTGCTTTTTGCAGACTTATCTAAGAATTATCAACTATTAATTAATTATTGTTAATTCTAAATTATCTAAAGAGAATGACATGCAGGTGGAGAGAAACTCTGTCCTCCATGGGAATTATTAGCTTATCATAAGGTCCCTTTCCACTTGTGATTTGATTTTCTCTTAATGTATTTTAATTTGGGGGCAGGTAATCTGTTACAAAAATCTATATTTTATTGATAATAATGGCTAACATTAAATAGGACTTTAAGGCTGGCAAAGCACTTTACAAATATTAGCTCATTTGATCCTCACAACAACCATGGGAAGAAAGTGCTATTATTTTCCCATCTCACACATGAGGAAACTGAGACAGAAGTTAAGTGATTTGACCAGGGTCACCAATCTAGTAAAAATTATAAAGTGGGATTGGAACTCAGGTCTTTACAAAATGGTACAACATTTTTATTGGGGGGCAAGGGGAGGGAGGAAATGCCACCAGAGAAAAATGATTGGTGATATCAGTGGTCTCCAAACATTTTTGATGGTGCAGTCGTATCAGTAAAAACTTTGTGAACCCATACCCTCAACATATACATCTTTATTACTGAACTAATAATTGTATACCTTATAAGGTATATATAAACAATGAAGCTAAAAAAGACTGAGATAAAGATAAAATAATATTTAAAAAAAATTTTTCCTCTCACTAAAATTTCATTCCTGACAATATTTTTAGTGACAGATAATGTTTAATTTTGCCTGGGACAAATTACTATTTCTCTGAGACCTAGGTGGTACAGTGGACAGAGCCCTGGACCTGGAGTCAGGAAGACTTGAGTTCAAATCCAGTCTCAGACACTTACTAGCTGGGTGACCCTGGGCAAGTCACTTAACCTCTGTCTGCCTCAGTTTCTTCAACTGCGAAATGGGGATGATAACCTCTCAGGGTTGTTGTAAGGATAAGATAAGTCAATATTTGTAAAGATCTTAGCATGGTACCTGACACATAGTAGGTGTTTAATCAATGCTTGTTCCTTCTACCTTCTGAGTCTGTTTTCTTTGTACCTACTTCCTGTGGTTGTTGATATTCCAGTGTTGGAGCAGGATAGAAATGTCAGTTTAGCGTTACAGATAAACTGAGTCATCTGGGCCTTCAGTTCCTTCCCAGGTGGGATGCAGAATTATAACAGGCATTTTACAGTGATAGATCTCTTCCCCCACTTCCGACTTCTCTCTTAGACGCAAGGTGAACATTATCAGGCCTTTGCAATAGTTCACTTTGAACAGTTAACTAAAACTCTAAGAGGAATTTTTTGGGTCTACTTTGTTTTCTGAGAGGTAGAAGATGTCAATTTTCTGGAATGCCCATGGAAGGTCCGAGGTTCGGAGATTTAGAACTGGTGAAGATTCTCAGAGGTCATCTCTCCCAACCCATTTACTTTTCAGAAGAGATAACAGGGGGCCAGAGATCTGACCTGACTAAGGTCTCAGAGGAAGTGAGCAAGCTGGGATCTGAAGCCAGGAATCCTTGTCCTTTCATTTCAATCCAGCTCTATGCTCTCAACATTCCCCATGAAAGATGGTATGGAGGCTAAGGATGCCTCTAAATCTGACTGGCATTCCAGTTGAGAGCTGAATTCCATCTATCCATCCATCCATCCATCCATCCATCCATCCATCCATCCATCCATCCATCTATCCATCCATCCATCCATCCATCCATCCATCCATCCATCCATCCATCCATCCATCTATCCACAAGCATTATTAAAAGAGAGTACCATTTATTGAATACTGTGATAAAAGCTGGAGATACAAAGAGAAGGAAAAGACAGTCCTTTTTTCCCTCAAGGAGCTTACTTTCTAATGGAAGAAACACATGTCAGTAAAGAGCTACATCCAAATTGCTTCCCCTACGGAAATTTCCACTTGCTAAGAACAGGGAAAACCAAGTGACTTACTGGAGGGAATATTTGACTTAATGAAATCATGTATCCATTTGAGTATTTGGTTCTCTGAAAATAGTCAAAGAATCTAAAATGTGAGGGATGAAACCCCCAGCTCTTTAGAACAGAATACCTCCAAAGTAGGGGAATGGATCCAACATCTCAGCCTCCTTCCTGGGATGACTGAGATTTTAACAAGAGATGTAGCTAGAACTGGAATCAACCTTAAAGGACAAGTAGTTCAATGCCCTCATATGACGAATGAGAGTTGAAATGACTTGCCCAAGTACCCAAGTCCTTTGACCCCAGGCCTATTCCACTATACCACACTGCCTCCAACAATAATGATTTAATAACAACATGAATCTTTCCCAAGGAAGGACGTTTCCATTCCTATTACAATAGATGGTATTCTTGGCCTTGAGTAGTAATCTGTGGTGAATTTCCATAAAAGTATCACATTACTATAGGCCCTACTTTCTCCCTTTAATTTCTGGACCTTAAACAAGACAATCTCCCAATAAAGATAATTGAGACCATAAAGCTACATCCTGCTAACTGGTTTCCACTCTCAGATAACCATCTGCCCACTTTGGGAAATGAATCACAGAATATTTAGCTTTTGTCTAAGAGATTTTGTAACTATTTTAATAGCTCAGCAGTTTACTAGCTGTGTGGGTATAGGCCCTGTCTGGGCCCCACTTTCCTCCTCTGTAAAATGAGGGAGGTTTTCTCAGAGAGCCGTCTCTCATAATAAAGAAAAAACAAAACATATTGAAAAATATAATTAAATGCAATGTTTCATACTCCTAATTCCTCATCTCTGAGCAGTGTCTTAAATGCCTTCTTGGAGCCAAATTTATTCATTATCATTCTGAAGAGTTAATTGTTGGGGGCAGCTAGGTGGCACAGTGGATAGAGCACCGGCCCTGGATTCAGAAGGACCTGAGTTCAAATCCGGCCTCAGATACACTACACTTACTAGCTGTGTGACCCTGGGCAAGTCATTTAACCCCATTGCCCCAAAAAGGAGTTAATTGTTTCATTTTCTTTTTTTGCATTTGTGTTGTTGTAATTATTGTAGTAATTGTTTTCCTGATTCTGTTTTCTTTATTCTGCATCGTTCATAAAGCTCTTCCCAGGCTTCTCTGTATTCATTATGAACACCATTTCTTACAGTAATGTTCCATTGCATTCACGTACCGTAATTTGTTTGTCCAGATAAATGAGCATCCAGCTCGTTTCCAACTCTTTGCTGCCATAAAAAGTAATGGCTATAAACATTTTGGTCAATGTGGGAGCTTTCTTTTTTCCATTGATCTTCTAGGGGCATTTGCCTAATGAGCACATACCTGTTAGTCATTTTTTTGGCGTTATTACAGATTGCTTCCAGAATTGTTGCGCTAATTCCCATCTCCGCTCAAAATACTTTGTGCCCCTTTCTTTCTCCGACTCCTCCAGCATTAACTCCTTTCATCTTTTGTCACCTTTGTCAATTTGCTGAATGTGAGTTGACACCTTAGGATTGTTTGTATGTGCATTTCTCTTATTATTAGTGATTTGGAGCTTTCTTTCACGTGTCTGTGAATAGTTTTCAATTATTTTACAAGTTATACATAACCTTTGCCCACTTATCTCTTGGGGAATGGCATTTAGTCTTTTATACTTCTATACTTTTGTTAATTGTCTCTATATCTCGGATAGAAGACCCTTATCAGAGATATATGATACAAAGGGTTTTTTTCCCCAGTTGACTTGCTTCCCTTCTTATCCTAATTGCATGAATTCTGTTCATGCAAAGCCTTTTGATATTGTGTAATCAACATTTCATACTTTGTAATTGCTCCCGTCCCTTGTTTCATTAAGCTGTGTCGTCCTATTATTGTGAGCTTTGGAATTCATGCTCCGAGTTCCTGAGGTTAATTATCAGCATTCAATCTCAACCAATACATGTAGATGGCACTCTCTTCTGCCACTAACCACTTTAAAGATAAGACTTCAGGTTATCTTAGGTATCACTATGAAAACGATGGGATTAGGTATTAGTAAAATGGCGGTTTCATTTTTTTGTCTTTGGCTAGTTAGTGCCTAGCACAGTGCCTGGTACATAGAAATAGGTTTAGAGACTAGAGCTGTGAATTTAGCAGCGCTGGGAACTCCAGGGTGAGCAAATGTCCTCTATGAATTTCTGGAGCTGTCCAGAGCACCAGAGGTAAATGGCTCAGCCAGTGTCACAGGACCAGTGAATGTCAGCAGGGGACTTAAACTCGGGTCTTGCGCCCTTTGAACCTGACTCCCTGTGTTAACGCTACCCATCACATAATAGCTGCTTAATAAATGATGGTTGGTTGGCTGATGAAATTGATGATTACTATTCCTATTAACTCTCTTTACAATGAAGAATTCACTTTGGTTTGTTCTGTGTGATATGCATGGTTTGTGTTAGACATCATGCATCATCTCCTCTCTCTGGTAGCCTTTGGCCTCAAGGCCCGTGCATGACTGACCTGACCCAGAAACCACGAGGACTAAACTTATTTCTTGCTGCGTAATAATCGTCATTTGGGAATTTCATCCCTCTTGGGCATTGTAGTTTTAAGCAAAATGTAGTGAGTATACATTGCAGTTCCCATTTGAATGTGAGCCTGATGATTGAGGCTGCCAAGCACCCTTTGGGATGACCACTAGGTTATGGCAGAATGTAGGGGGAAGGTTTGGGGTGAGATGGTGTGACCTCAAATGTATCAGCATTGAAACCATCAATTAGTCCATTGTCTTCTGGCGGGCCCTTGTGTGGCTGGGAGATCTGCCTTGTCCAGCTTGGACCTGGGGGGCAGAGCCAGGAGTAACAAATGGAGGTTATAAACAGGCCAGTTTGGGCTTGATGTCAGAAAGAGTGCCCAGCCTAGAGTGCCTGGGGAGGAGGTGGGTTCCTACTTCCCCACTGAAAGTCTTAAACCTGCAGCTGGAAGCTTCTTGTCAGGGATGGTATAATGGGGAGCCTGGTTCAGATGTGGCTTTGAATGGGTCATGCTCAGGTTGCTCTCATTCCAAAATTCAGGAATTTGGTGTTTTAGCATCAGAGTAAGTGCCGAGGCTTGGGAAGAACTACTAAGGCAGGCAGTGTGGAGCAGTGGCCAGAGAACTGCATTTGAAGTTCTCTAAGATCTGAATTCAAATCTCTGCTCTGCTCCTTACCTGCCCTAGAGACCCCTCTCTGGGTCTCAGTATCCTCTTCCATAAATGAGGGGCCAGAGGAGAAGTTTCCTAAGGTCTCTTCTCACCCTTAATCCTATGGTACCATGGCCATTTCAAGTGTCCTCTAAGAGAAGAGGGTCCTCATTTCCTTTCATCATCGTGAGCTGTAAGGTGGCATTTGCCGCAGAGCCCTGCTCCTTCTGCTAAAGCTGTCTTAGTTGGAAAGTGAACTGTTTTGTCCCATTTGCCAGATTTTCTTTCCTGCCTAAGACCTAAATTCCTGTGAGCTTGAAGGGGTTTCTTGCTTCTTCCAAGGCATTTGTGTTACACAGACTTGTAGAAAGGTCAAGGTGACATATGGTTTTGAAGATATCTTTTTTTTCCTGCTTGTGCATAACAGAGAGATGCTCAAAATACAGACTTGCCACCTTGTGGAAAGAGCACTTGTCAGGGATCCAAATTTGGAATATCACCACCCCAAGGAGACATGCAAAGCAAGGGCATTTCATAGGCAAATAGCGTTTCATTTGTCCTTGCAACCTTGGTTACTGGTCACTTTTTGTGTCCAGTGATTGGCTGCGTGCCTTCATTTCTCCTTAAATTCATGCTAAGGCAGCAGTATTCCTTTGTCTCACAAATGCATAGTGAGGACATGCATATTCTAGAGGACATTGTGGTTGCAGGGTGAAAGACGACCATATTTAGAAGCAGAGAACCCAGGTTTAAGCTGTGGCTCTGCCTGGGACCCCCAACAAATTCTTTCACCTTGCCAGGCCTCTGTCGCCTTATCTGTAAATTAGACAGTGGCAGGGGAGAGGGTCTGTATTAAATCATCTCTATTGTCCTTTTTATTTCTCAGTATATGATCCTTTTAGATTGGAGGATTTTCTGTAGGGAGTTGGTGACAGTTTAGATGCAATGCATGGGTTTGACATTTGAGTCCAAATATTTTCCTTCAAATCCTTTACAATTTTCTTCCCATTCTGGTGACAGAATCATCAGAATCACAGAAGCTTAGAGTTGGAAGGGACCCATCCGGTCCAACCCATACCCAACAATTGCCATCCAGCCTTTGCTTGAAGGCAGCAGTGCGAGGGAACCACCCAAGGGAGACTATTCTCGGCTTCCTGTGGGCATGTCAAGGGATCCCTGACCTCTGGGAGGTTGTTACTTTCTCCACCCATGGGGTTGGCGACCCACCGTGCCTTCCTAGCCTTTGGGAATCCCATCAAGTTCTTTCCATCAATTCTCCAAAGAGGATTCACTCTGATGATGATGATGATGAAGATAGTAATTATTATTGTTATTTCTAACCTGACCTGGGATTTTATCAGCCTAGATAACTCTCCTTGAAGCCCTCCCTCTCCCGACGCAAGTTGGCACTTTCTTTGCAGTTTATAGTTTGAGAGAGTTTCTTGGGCTACTGAGAAGTTAAGTGACTTGCCCAGGGTCATACTACCAGTATGTGTCAAGACAGGACTTGAACCCAGGTCTTCTGGACCCTAAAGCCAGCTCTTTATTCCTTGTGCTTCTTCATTATAATGGCTAGTATGCATATTGGGGGAGGTGTTTGCAAAGCACTTTATATATATATTATTTCATTTCACCCTCACAACAATGTTATTTGCTATTATTTTCCCCATTTTACATGTGAGGAAACTGAGGCACAGTGATTTGCCTAGGATTATACAGCTAGTAAGTGTCTGTGATGAGATTTGAACTCTGTCTTCCTGACTCTACCCTCCCTGACTTATCCATTATACCAAACTATCCCCACGTAAAGATACTGCAGTCTTTCCTTTCATACTTTAACATTTTGGGAATAGCAAGTAAGACTTAAATCGTCCCTCCACCCTAATCTTGCTTCATGACTGTCCCGTGTCCTTTTCCAGCCCCACATGTGCCTGGATAAATCCTCCGGTTTGTCTTTTGCATATGAGGCAGGTTGGGGATGCCCTGTTGCTCATTACACCTTCTCTCTTCATTGCCCTTTGGGTTAGCTGAGATGTAGATGGCACTGAGGTTGTCATGGTTCATGAATTATGGTCAGATAGCATTGCCATGAGCATATTGGTGTTAAAAACATGACACATTTTGTACCAGGGAGCATTTGACAAGCATGGAAAATAGTGTGCAGTGTCCCAGATTTAATCCAGCCCTCTGTCCTCCTCATATTCATTTCTGTGCCCAGCTCGCTGTCCATCCACAGTGACTGGCCAAGACAAATGCGCCAGTGGACCAGCTCAGCAAACTGCACATTCATCTGCATGTCATCATCTGGGCAAACTTCATTCTTTTCTCCCCCAATGTTCTCAGATGTTCCACTGTGGGGCGGAGATGACTCTGTCAGGGCAGCCAGACGTGAGGACAGGATTGGTGATGAACCATGCACCTGATGTCCAAGGGCCTGGGCCCTGCCTCTGGGTCCAGAGCAAGCAGTGGTCTGGAAGCCTCTCCTTGAGTTTCTTTTTTGGTTTTCCACTCGTTCTCCCCTACCCCTTCCTAGCTGTACCCCAAAAGTCAAGATTCTGTTGTTTATGTGAGAAATTAAGAGGACCTCCTTGAATAGTTAAAATGGCAAAACTGTAGAGCTTTTTAAAATGCACATAATTTAAAAATTACAAACTTGGCTTTATTCTTGTGATTGAAACAACACAAATAACCCCAAACATGAAGTGAATCTTTTCTGTTAGCCTTTTCTCTCAGAGCTGTGGTGGCACATGACATTCATTCTAACTGGCATCCAATCAGTTACCTAGGGTTGACATTCTGGCCAAGTTTCAGAAGGAAGAGGAGGCATTGGGGTGACTTGGAAGGAGTACTAGGTTTGTATTCAGAGGACCTGGGTTTGAATTCCGTGTTTATCGTGTATCACCTTGTGTGATCTTGGACAAGTCACATCCTACTGTGGGTTTGCTCTGTAGCATGAGAGTATAATGATAACTGGCATTTACAGGCACTTTGAGGTTGGCCAAGTGATTTGTGTTATCTCATCCGATCTTCACAAAACAACTCTGTGTATGCTCATTATCCCCATTTTCCAGATGAAAGAACTGAGGCTGAGAAGTAAAGCAACTTACATGCCCTAGGCCACACAGCTTAATGAATGCCCAAGGGAAGACTCGAACACAGGACTTCTTAATGCTAGCCCGAGTGTTCTACCCATTGCACTATCTTGGTGCCTCTGAACTGGGCCACATGAGTTCTGATGTCTCTTCCAGCTCTGGATCTGTGGTTTTTGGACTTTAACACTGAATGTGGGAACAGGCTCTCACCAGTCCTGTGTTAATTATCCTTCCATATCAAGGAAGGGCCTTGGAGTCATAGGATTCTTGAGTTTGAAAGCACCTTAGAATCGGGAGTTAAGTGACTCACCCAAGGTCATCCTGCCAGTATATGTCAAAGGCAGGACTTGAATCCAGGCCTGTCCTATTCTGAAGCCAGCTCTCTGTTCCTTGTACCATGCTGTCTCACCATCATCATCATCACCACTGATACAAGGTATAAAGTTTGCAAAGTACTTTACAAATATTATTTCATATTATCCCCATTTTGCAAATGAGGAAACTGAGGCACAGTGACTTGCTCAGGGTCGTGCAGTTAGTAACTGGCCTAATTTAAGGATAGCCCCCTGGTTTTTGTTTTTAACTATTTTTCCTTGTCCAGCTTCCCACCCTGCAAATATGATCCTGTAATTTCCCACCCCATAAAAATCCTGTCGAGAGAGTAGATTTTATCACTACGTTTTGTATTGCCTGTAAAATTAATTTAGTAATTATAAAAAAGTGTTTCATTCAGTTGGTCCAGTGCTTAGCACAATGCCTGCTGCAAAGTAGGTCCTTAATAGTACCTGTTGTTTAGTTGGAAAAATAAAACCTTAATGATTCTCCACCAACAAGTGCTCGGTCTCTCTCATACCTATGAGTGTCCTCCCTGAAACCACAGTGAGTTGGTCCTTTTATCTAGTTGTGATCCTCGTTTACCCTCTTTGTAGAAGATAAGCTCCCTGAGAGCACAGGCATCTCACTTTGAAATTTCTGTCCTCAGTGCCTAACACGTAGTAATGCCAAGCACACAGTAAATGCTCCTAACTGCTTATTATAGGCTCAGATCATATCAGTCTCCTTAATATAAGCAACTAGAGAGATATCTCTGTTCAATGCCTCCCTAATCATTAATGTCAGGCGAGGCATCCAGCAGAGAAACAGAGGCTCACTGAAAACACTCAGCACTACCATGGAAGATGCCTATGCAAGGTGCCAATGGAAGAGGGATTCCCTATGGATGGTGAGGTCCTCCAGATGCTGCTGATAGGAGTCAAGCCCAGGATACCACATCAGTCAATAAAGGACTGAGACAACTATTATCCCGCAATGAATTTGGGGCAAAATCCCACCTACTTTGAAAAGGACCATTTGCAAGCAGAAAAGGTCAATGGAGGCAAGTTGTAGCCATGTATTATTATTTGTGTGTGTGTGTGTGTGTGTGCGCGCGCACGCGCGTGCATGAGGTCAATACATCTTATTCCTTGATAATAATGCTGATAGCTTCTTAAAAGACCGGAGATATCAGAATAGCCCAACATAACCAAGCACTCTCTGGAATGACCAGAAAAAAAAGAGAAAGTTTATAGGCTGGCATTTCAGAAGTATAATATGTAAAATATAATCAATGTAATTCAGTAATCAACGGATGCATCATCTCATGTATGTGGATACTTCCTCCATCCTTGCCTTCTTATCCTGGGTGAGCCTGGTCATAGGGGCTCCATCCAATGTTCTGGGCCTCTTGGCCAGTTGTGTGGGTTTCACTGGAGTATATGGGCTTGTCCATTGATCACACCTCACTCTTCCTACTTGGTTGGCTAAATTCCCCTTCTGTTCAGGTACCCTGTATGCCATGTTTGGCACACCATTCTTCATTGGCAGCATGCATATGAAAAATGGATGAGAAGATAGTTTTATAATAAACTATCTTCATTACCAGTGACAGCGAAGCTGCCATATTTGGATTCTGAAATCATAGACCCTGATGTTGTGTTTGAGAAACTAAAAACAGCATTGTCAAAAACAAAGATGAAATAGAAACTGGACCAGACTCTGTACCTAAAGAGCAAGTTACCACTAAAGAGTAGGTTTCTGCCGAAGGTGACCTCATTTTGGAGGTACTGAGGGATTGATTCTAAAGATAGCTGAAAGAGTAAAAAATACCAACCTTTAGATGGCACTTTAACATCTACAAAGCATTTTGAATATGTTATCTTACTTGATTCTCATAAAAAACCTTGTGAGGTGGATGCTATTGTTACACCCATTTGACAGATGAGGAAACTGAGGCAGACAGCCACATTAAGTGACTTGCCTAGGATCACACAGCTAGTAAGTGTCTGAGGTAGGATTTGAACTCAGGCCTTCCTCACTCTAGCTTCACTGAGTCACCTAGCTGCCTAAAAAATCAGATGTTATGACTACCTCTGTATCCCCTCCCAACAAAAAAAAAAAAAAAAAGAAAAAGCAAGTGAGATGGTACTGGGCCACATGCCTCCTTTTGCATCTCTATAAAATTATACGACTCCAGAATATGCGTGTGTTTTATTCCTCTCTAGTATCTCACGCATTTATATAGGATACGGTAGGAGGCAGCATGAAGGGATGAGTTTATTTCTTATGATGCTTCCGAATGAGAAACATGTGGGAAGAGCCCATGTATGACCCAAAGCGTCATCAGTGTTTTCAGGAGCATCTGGTGATTTATGGGCCCATTAACTTTTGGGGAACATCTGAGGCTGTTTGTCAGTGGCTCACCCTGTTCAGCGTCAGCCCAGAGTGCTTTTTGTCAGCTTTTCAGCTTTCTCTGGATAATGAGAAGCTTTTTTCTTGCTTCCCCAGTCCCGTGCATTATTGGCTGGGGGTGATCCATCCTGCCAAACCCCACTGTCGCTGAAGGGTCCTGAGAGTTACCCCGGGAGGTGTTTGTTTACTGTTTCCTTGAAATGGAGCCTGACTGAAGAACAGTTTCAGGAAAGTCCTGATAGCAGAGCTGGCTTCTTTCCCAAATATACCCTCAGAGCAAAAGGATTGTGGTTGGTTTATTATGGTAGAAATTAGAAGACAGCTTTTGAAACTTTCAGAAGTATCAGTTGTCATAGAAGAAACATTTTAAAGAGAAAACAGAAATACCCCAGACAGGGAATCAGCATGCCTTGTTCTAATCTCAGCTCTGTCCCCTAGGGAACCTGGGCAAGTCACTCAATCTCTCACTCTGTGCCTCAGTTTCCCCATCTATACAAGATGAAGATTAGATTAATGTTTTTGTGTGTCATGGATTCTTTTGACAGTCTTCTGGACTCCTTGTCAGAATAATGTCTTTAAATGCAAAAAACCAAAACATATAGGATGACAAAAGAAATCAATTATGTTAAAATATGGTAATCAAAATATTTTTAAAAAGCAAAAACGAATTCATGAATTCGAGGTTAAGGACCTCTGTGCTAAAGGATGTAGGAGGGCCTTTCCAGCGCTAAAAAACAAAACAAAAAACAAACTTAATCCAAAATGTAAATGCCACAAACATATAGATTTTACTGACTGTGATGATTGTAGAGTTCCCTAGGAACTTCCCAATATTTTTTTCCTTAAATCTGCACGTATCTTAGGCGTGGAAGGCACTTCCTAATAGAATTGAATTGCTTTTCTATGAACTATTTAGGAAAATCTACCCTATATGCTTTTGGCCTTGAGTCATATAGTATGGTCTAACTCTCTCTACTTAAATGAAGTGCTTTTTAAATTTAGAAGCATAACGCTAGTAATAATGGTAATAACAATAATAATAGCTGGCATTTATAAAGCATCCTGAGGTTCACAAAGCAGTTTACAAATATTACCTTATCTTCACAACCGTCCTCAGAAGTCAGTGCTGTTTTTTATCCCCATTTTACAGATGAGGCAAATGGAGGTTAAGTAACTTGGCCAGAGTCACACAGCTGGGAAGTAGCTGATGGGAGATTTGAACTCATGTTCCTGACTCTGGGTAGAGCTCTCTAGCCATCGTGCCTATGTTAGCAGCATTTTAGTTGATTATAAAGACTGGGAGAAAGTTGGACAGGCTGGGATTGAGGGAGGGACAGCCATACTCAGAGCAGCATCTGTTCTGCCTGCCGAGGCAGGAAACATTGGGGCACACTTGGAAAATAGTGAGTAAACCAGCATGGCAGCCATGTAGGACTCAGGAAATACAGTCATGGTATGGCAAGCCTTAGTAAGGAAGGAATTTCACCTTTATTCAGTGGGGCATGAAGAGTGACCGAAGATTCTGAGTAAGAAGGATGGTGATCAGGGCTATATTTAGGGAGATTCATTGGAGGAAGAGCCTAGAGGTGGGAAACTGTTTATGAGACCACCATGCAGGGAGGGAGACCCTGGTTCAATGGTAGGAGGAGAAGAAATGGAGAAGGTGCCAGTTTGTGAGATAAATTCCTGTCCTAGCTCCACTTCTGACTCTTAGGACAACGCCACTAGGTCTCAGCTTCTCACCCTGGAAGATCGTGCGTCCTTGGGCCCCTCTCTTCCATTGGTGAGTTCTCCCAGGAGCCTTCTTTCTGAGGAAGATCCCAGTCAAGCTAGCCTTCATTACTCTCCCAGCTGTTTCTTATTCTCAGCATTTTAGCACCATGTGGGTACCTCTCCCCACCCCAGCTTTTCTGCTCACTTCTGTGTTGTCTTTAGTATTAGAATATAAGTATAATTATTATTACTATCATCATTGTCATCATCATTATAATACAAGTTGTCCCAAAAGTCTTAGTGCAGCTTGGGTTTTGGGACACCCTGGATTTGTATCCTCAGCATTGATAGCAGTGCCTGGCACAGAATAAGCACTCAAATGCTTGCTGATTTGACAGTTGGCTGTGGAGGTGAAGTCAAATTGACTCGGTGACCAGATGGAGAGGGTGGAGAAGTCATCCAAGGTGATTCTGATGTTTCAAGCCTAAGTCCTTGGAAGACTGATGTGAACACATGTAGAGAACACACTTCGAGAGGTGGGCATGTTTGGGGAGAAAGGTGATGGTGGTTGTTTCCCTTCCAAGGAAGGACAGAGGTGGGAAGGTAGCCTGAGGTGGAAGGGAGATTGAGGGAGGTTTTGTTCCAGATTTAGTTTTTAGGATAAGGGAGACCAAGTCTCTTTGTAGGCAAAAAAGGAGAAAGTAGTTAGGTAGCAGCTGATTTGGGAAAGCAGGGTCCTGAAGGGGCAGGGCAGGACCCGAGTCATGCCCAGGGGAAGTAGGATTAGCCATGACAAGGAGAACTCCTCCTCCTCATAAATGGATGTCTTGCTGGTTGGCTATCACAACCACATGGAAGATGCTGAGAGGAAACTGTCAAAATAAAAAGTAGAGCCCATGACAGCTGGATGCATCTTCTGTCTTCTTGCTGCTCCCACCAAATGTCCAGTCACTGCTTGTTTTCTCCCAAAGTCCTTTCTGTCCTCACTGCCCTCATCCAATCTAGTCACCCATGAACTGCTGCCTACACTGACTGAAACCCTCCTGACAGGTCCCTTCATTTCTGGGGTCTCCCTCAGAGAGATCTCATGAGGTAGCGGGCAAGGCCTTCAGCGAAAGAGCACAAATATCGACTCTCTCAGCAATAACAGAGTGGTCAGGACATCTCCTGAGGCCAGTAACCAGTGGATTAGGCAGGGAGAACAAACCAACCGCCAAAGAGGTATCGTTAAAAGTGGGCATAGAAGTACCTCAGATTTAGAGTCAGGCTTTAAGATTAATATTGATTAGTCACTTATAATGCACGTGGTCCTGGGCATTCAGTTAGAAAATGACACCATTTCAAGAAAAAAAACATCTGATGAATCCTTCTCCCTAAAAGTGCTCCTTCCTTTTTTGCCCTAGGGAAATAGTGTTCTAAACCCTTTTAAAGAACAACATAGATCATGTGCCATGCTCTGTTGGTAACTGGTGGATTGATGGCTCATGTCCAGAAAAGACAATATTTCCGAGATCTTCCTAACACCACCTCCCAACTCAAGAAATGGTTTTAACTCTGAGAATCATTCTGATCAAAGCCCCTGTGGTGCAAGAACAGGGGACAGACATGACAGAAACCAAGGTAAACCTTCCCAAGTGCATCAAGCGAAAGCCGATGACTTATAAAGGTATGCACGTTGGGCTAAGTCCTACCACATTTCTTTTTTCTCATATTCTTTCTCTTCAATTAAAACAAAGCCGGTAACATTTTATTACATCAGCGTCCTCCGTGGCCGGGAGCCTGGTGCTAAGGCCGAAGGTCAGGAGGTCCTGATGTGTTCGCTCCTTTGCAAAGTCATTCACTATCCCCTTGATCCCAGACCGCCATCTCACAGATGTCTCGAATGTAGTCAGGCTGGGGAGCTGGCAGGGTTAATAAGAACCTACAGCTAGAGAAAAAAATCAAAATTGCATGAGCGTGCCCAGCACAGTGCCAGCTTCCTATACAGAGCACGGTGGATAATTGCGTCTGTTTTTCAAAGTCACCTACCATCCCTGTCTCTTTTCTCAAAGACAGTACAGCGGACTGGATAGAGCACTGAACTCGGAATCAGGAAGACCTGGGCTGAGATCCCATCTGAGACACTAGGTGCGTGACCTGAGTAAATCACCTCGCCTCTCTGTGCCTCTGTTTCTTCATCTGTAAAATGATGGAGTTCTTCTTGATGGTCCATTTCTAGAATCCTTTCCAGGCCTAAACCATGATCAAAAGTTTGAAAAACAGTGTCAGAAAGTACTTCCAAAGAGGAAATATTATCTGCCAGGTTGGGATCCAAAAGTGAGCAGAATATGGTTTTTGATTTTATTTTTGCCTCTGGTTTCAGCTTAAGGGGACTTCTCACAAATGCCCTGAAATAATGCAAATAAACGCATTGACTCTGTCACAGGAGCCAAAGGAAGCTTAGACTTGGGGTAAAGAAGACTCAGGCTTCATTAATTACGAAGGATTTTGTAACCATTCCTTCTGTTGTTGCATATTCAATAATCTTATTGTGGCTTGTCACTGTGAAAAGAAAAAACAAAATTATTACAACAAAGTTTAGAAGCTGTTTTTTGACTTGTGTCCTCAGACTTTTGCCGAGGTCCTGAGATGCCTTGGTATTGAATGCCTTAGTGTCCAGCCTGCCTGGGGTAGTCACTTATATTATATCCATAGAGTCCCTTTCGTAGGGAAGCCAGGAAAGGTATCTGAGCAAGAGAAAATGGGTAGGGATAAATAGCCAAACTCATCCACATGCATTTATTAAACACTTGTGTATAGGCCGTTGTGCAAGACAGTGAGGATATAAGTTCTAGCTATCGTCATTATCACCATCATCATCAACATCACCACAAAGGCAAAAACAAGATTTTCCCTGCTCCCAAGTAGTTTACATTCTGCTGTAAGATAGGTGGTATAATATACAGGGCTAGGCCTACAGTCAGGAAGACAAGAGTTCAAATCCTATCTCAGATGCTTCCTGAGTATGTGACCCCAGGCAAGTTACTTAACTTTTATATGCCTCAGTTTCCTCAGCTATAAAATGAGGATAATAATAGCACCTGCTTCTCAGGGTTGTTTGCAAAGTACTTAGCACAGTGCCTGGCACATAAAAGGTGCTTAATAAATTCTTGTTTTCTTCCTATTGGGAAATGAATCAGAAACCTCCATGGGAAGCCAATTGAGCTTCCTAGGAAAAACAGAAGAAACCTCTATTATATCTTTCTTGTTCTCTAAGCCTAAAGCAGGTTGAATAGAATGATCACGTCCTACCATTGCTCCAAATTGATGCATTTCTTTTTTTCTCTGGAATCATTTCACTGTGTAATCCACTGTAATCGCCACATGACTTTTGGCAACTTTGAGAGTAGCTTGTGAGCTAGTCCTATATTTTGGAAAAGGTGCTCTGTTGTTTCTAGAGAACGAAACCATGAAAACCACCCAGGATTGTTCTCCTTTGATTTTAAAAGATGATTCTTTTGTTAATACCATGAGTTAAATGATGACCTGTGATCAGTCATCATCCAGTATCACTGATCACCTGACTTTGGGGTCAGGATTTGAGAAGTAAGAGGGAGCTGGCAACTCACCCCAAAGGGACGGGGATTTGTAAATCCAACTGTGGAAATGTGGAAAACCAAGGGTCTGCTTGCCTTTCATGTATCTTCTGCTCCATATTTTCATTTTTATCCTTTACCTCAGGAGTCCAGTTTTTCTTCATGGGAAGCAGAAATGGAAATAACCCTTCTGGTTGTTCAGACCTTGTTCTTTGTGAGGTTTCTTTGTCTTGCATATAGGATGTTGGAATATTTGGAGGCTTCTAAATAATTGGACACTGGCAAATGTGGATTTATTTTCTTCATGAGACGTCTAGCAGAAAACTATACCAGCTTCTCAAGTGTGAATTTATGTTCAGTTTCTATTGTGCATCAAAACAGGGCTAGTCCAATTCTCTGAGTTTGTTTGTATTATTGTTGCCCTTGGCAAGACAGTAACTCAAAAACTTATTCCTGCTTATAGAAAGTAGGTGATCAGTTTGACAAGCATTGATTAAGCACCTACTATATATTAGGCATCCTGAAAACATGACAAATCAAAAAAGTTTCTGCCCTCACAGAGCTTACAGTCTGCTGGGAGCTCCCAAGCAAGAGCGGCACAGCAATTTGAGCACAGGTGCCTAGTGTGAGAGGTCATTGATAAGTGTTTGTTGATTGGAATTCTTTGCTGTTTACTCAGATATGTGTCATTGTCCAGAAATAAGCAATGGGGGTAATAGCTCCTCAGGGCCCCACTTGGAGGAGAAGCCTGTCTTTGTAGCCCTAGTGCTTCATGAGCAGGTGCTTGCTAGATGCTTATTGAATTGAATAGCATATAGATGGAAGGAAGGAAGAAGGAAGGAAGGGAGAAAAGGATGGAGAAAGGAAGGGGGAAAGAAGGAAGGAAGGATGAAGGAAGGAAGAGAGAAAAGGAGGGAGAGAGGAAGGAGGAAAGAAGGAAGGAAGGAGAGAAGGAAGGAAAGAAGGAAGGGAGGGAGGAAGGAAGAAGGAAGGAAAGAAGGAAGAAGGAAGGAAGGAAGAGAGAAAAAGAGAGAGGAAGGAGGAAAGAAGGAAGGGAGGGAGGAAAGAAGAAGGAAAGAAGAAAGGTAAGTAGGTAGGTCAGCCATTGTGGCTTAAGAAATCCTTCTCTACATTCATTACATAATCCCCTATTAAATACAACACTTGATGTGTAATGCTGAAGTGTAGGGCACTTCTTATAATATACACATGTATCTACCACATAACCTGGTTTTTTAGGGAAGTAAACATTTATTAAGCACCCACTGTATGCAGAGTACTGTGAGGGTGCAAAGGAACGTTCAAAGCTGAGACAAGATATGGGACCTGTCCTCACAGAGCTTCCTGTTTAGTAGGGAAAAATAAGAGGGTTACCTAGATATGGCTTTTAAAATACCCATGGGAGAGAATTTGTAATCCGTTTGAGAGCTGTGAGGACCAAAGGAGTTCTCTTGGAAGGCCAGCCACCAGCGGCCTCCCCTGCCCCCCAATTTGGACCCACTGCTTTTGCTTCACCCAGAGTCTGCTCTGGTGACTTCTCTGGCCCAAGGAGGAGAGTTGAGTTCCCAGTAGGTCCTCAGTGCTGTGGGTCAGGAAGTCGATGACAGATGGCAGTTCTGTAACGTAACTCGGGCTGTAGCATTTTATGTGCTGGGTAGTTTTTATGTGCTTGCCATGACAGCTCATATTTTTCTCTACCTCCTTTATTGTTGTAGGTAAAATTTTATTCAGAAAGCCAATAACAATGTTGTTTAGCACAGTGTGAAAAACTCTGAGCAGCTCTCACTCCCCGGCCCCAGGCTTGGCCTGCTCAGCTCTCCTATGCCACACGGGTGCGTCGCAGGGTGGCTCTTCTCAGTCCTCTGTGGCTCCTGTGGGTGTCAGGGATTATCCACAAAAGGGAAAGAGGCAGCCAGGCCAGCCAGGATGCTGGGTTCACAGAACGCAGCTGGAAGGGGCCTCAGAAGTGACCTAGTCTGACAGACCCTAAGTTCTCTGAGGGCAAAGACTTTCATTTGGTCTTTGTATTCTTAACACGATGCTTGGCACGTAGCAGGCATGGTAGTGGAGGCGACAGAGGCCCAGAGAGGTTAGCTCACTTACCCAAAGTGGCACAGAGAGTAAATGACCCTGGGCTGAGGAGGAAGGGCTTCCAGATAGATTCAAGACTGAGTTTTTTCAACGTAACTAAACAAACGCTGAGTGCCGTCCTAGGCCCTACACAGAAGAGAGCTGGGAGAGACACAGCTGTGTTCTCCTCCAGAAGACTACTGCGTAAAAGGTGCTGAGGTGTGTTTGGTCACGGACGATGGCGCTGAGACACGATCTAGCAGGTGCCTGGTTTCAAAGATGAAGATGAATCCTCCTAGAGCCATGCCACCCCTAGCGCCTCTAGAACCGAGGTCACCCCACACACAAAACCCCCAAATGCAGCCCAAGCCAGATTACGATGAAATAGGGAAGCATTTAACAAAATACGTAAAAATACAGTACGACACGGAGAATGTTCACTCGTGGTTTCCTAAGTCACCATACCACTGGAAGGGAATCACAGCATTCTGTTTCTCTTTCACTTTGATGCAGCTGCTCTAGAATATTAGGCAAATTCCTCAGTCTGACACTTAAAAATCTTCCTAATCTGGTTCCCACCAACTGTTCCAGAAGGATTCCACATTATTCCTCCTCAGGCACTCTGCATTCCAGCCAAGCCCCACCTACAAGCTGTTTTCTGAACTTACCCTTCTATCTCCTGTTCCCCGAGAGCAGAATGGGTCCCGTCTTCACCTCCACCTCTTAAAGTCCTTGGCTTCTTTGAAGGCTGAGCTCAAGAGCTGACTCTCCTCTGGGAGGCCATTTGTGAGTTCTCCAGTGTTCTCTGTGTGTAACCTTAGATTACTTTTTATTTCTTCACCTCGGCACATGCTGCTTCTCAAAGTACACAGTACACTCATTGAAGGCAAGGATTGGTTTTGTATTTTTGTATCCTCAGCACCTACTTGTCGATTGATTAAAATGATGTTAATAATGTAAAGACAAAATATAACAACGATGGCAAATACATCTCAACTATGAGTCCAGAGCCCTTGATTGGGGCCTGGGGCAATACAGAGTTTAACTAAGACACAGTCCCCACCCCAAGGACCCTACGGGCTCCAATGCCACCTCCTTCACACAATCACCAGTTCTCAGTTCAATTAAAGAAAGAGCTATTGAGCACCTACTGTGTACAAATCAACATTGTACTCTTTGCTGGGGGTACAAAGATACCAAAATATCTTTGCCCTCAAGGAGTCTACTTTGGCATCCAATGTGTACAGAGGTAAGGAAATACAAGGTAATATAAGTCCAAGAGTAAGTGTAAACGAAGGCTAAAATGGGGCCCCAGTACATGCGAGCACATGGCAGGTGCTTTCGAGAGAGTGCACTGGGAGCCCTGGGGCTGGATTCGCTCTCTGTATCGGTGCAGGGAGTTTCAGCATGTAAAGTGCCCTATACTGATGAAATCGTAGGCTAGGATTCCGTTGTTAATTATAGGTATTAAGTAGCTATTTTAGAGTATAGTGGCACATGTGACTCCTGCCTATACTCAATTACAAGCTCCATGCAGACATGAAAAATGATAATTGAGCACCTGACAAAGTGTATTGTGCACAGTAGGTGACAAATAGTGGTTTTTTTAAATAGATGGATGTATTAAATCTAAAGTAATCGACAGGATAAGAAATTTGCCTCCATATATCAAACAGGCTGATGACCGCTAGTCTGGTATGTTATAGAGGGGATTCCTTTGGATATGGGTGAGATTAGTCAGTTGTGGAGGTTACTTTCAACTCTTAGGATCTGTTATTCTGGTAAGATAACGAAAGCCTTCCCAGAACAAGATGGCAGCTGCCTTTTGTATTTCTGTAACATGAATCCCTGAGCGAGAGAATCTGTCAATTCCAGAGAGGAGGAGGGGGTTTCCAGGATGGCCCAAGACCTCATAAGCCAACAATGCTGGGAAACTGAGTTGTAAAGAGCTTGAGGGAATTGTTCATGAAACCATTCCAAGAGAGGTTCAAGGGAACATGAGATAAGCTGATGATAAACAGAGACACTGGTGGAAGTTTCTCAAAGAAGTGAGGATGGGAGAAACCAGAAAGAAAGATAAGCACTAGAGGAAACAGACCCCAGAATGTGCAGATGTAGGTTGGTCAACCAAGCTATGAAAAAAACAAGTGAGCCATGGAGCCCTTTCCCTATAATCAGGGGGAGACTGAACTGCTTTCCTACAGGTGGCGGCCTCAGGCCAAGAGAGGGGTCTGGGGCGGGCCAGGGGAGATTTCCGCCCAAGGGAGGGCTGACTCAGGGGACGCCTGAAAGAGCTGTGTTGACCTGAATGTACAAGGGACCGAACATGGCACCAGAAAAGAAGTCAATGCTTCCCCAGGACTGAAGAGCTGGGAAGAATCTTAGGTTAGGGCTAGAGTAGAGGACACGGATTTGAAAAGAAAGCCCAGGGAAAAGGCCCCAGGGTGTCCCTGGGATGGCTTTTGTGGTGTTGTAAGCCTTTGTTGTTGCTGTTCAGTCATTTCAGTTGTGTCCAACTGTCTGTGACCCCATTTGGAGTTTTCTTGGCGAAGATATTGGAGCGGTTTGCCATTTCCTTCTCCAGCTCATTTTACAGATGAGGAAACTGAGGCAAATGTGGTTAAGTGACTTGCCCAGGGTCACACAGCTAGTAAGTGTCTGAGGACAGATTTGAACTCAGGTCTTCCTGACTCCAGGCCCGGTGTTCTATCTGTTGTGCCACCTAGCAGATCACTGTAAGCCTGGACCCAGCTAATGGAGGCACTGAGGACTGCATTTGGGTTTGGGGGGCTGGGAGAGGTATGGTGGGCCTCTCGTCTTCATATAGCCAACAGTTTCTCCCTCTGTAACTGGTCAAGTATTTCTCTGACAACCCAGGAAAGTCCCCTTTCAGAATGTTTTAAATGCATAAAATAGAATACACAAGATTACACAGGAACTCAATTATTCTGAAATACACTTACCGAAGTATTTATTTTAAAATATTCATGGCCCCAAGTTAGGAACCCCTGATCTAAGGTAAGAGTATTCATGGTATCTTAATATGTTAGATTACATTTTTAGTATTATTGTTAATAATATTAGAGAGGACCTTTGATGTTTCAGGGCATCTCATCTAATTTTATAGATGAGAAAACCGAAGCCAAGGATTCCAGCCCAGATCTCAGACTTGGATGGGACAAGATATCAGACAAGTAGTCATGCAGCCTTGATTTAAAGACCTCCAATGTCGGGGAGCTCACTACCTTCTGAAGCAGGCCACATTTCTTTAGAACAGCTATAATAGGAGAGCAGGTTTTGCTCCTGATATCAAGCCTAAATTTGCCTCTTGGCACCTGGTACCCATTGTTCCTGGTTCCATCTTCTGAAGCCAAACAGAACAAGAGTAACACTCATCAAATGCTTCAAGGCCTGTCACATCCCCTTGAAGTCTTCCTTCCTTCTGACTAACCTTCCCTTGTTTCATCAGCTAGTTATCTTCAAATGACAAAATCTCGAGCAATTAATCAACAGGCATGATTTTTTAATTAATTTATTTTGAATTATCAACAATCACTTCCAGAAGCTTTTGAGTTTTAAATTTTTCTCCTTCTTCCTCCTCACCTTCCTCCCCAAGATGGTTCGCAATCTGATAGAGGCTATACATATACATTCTTGTTAAACGTATTTTCACATTTGTCATGTTGTAAGGAAGAATTAGAACCAATAGGAGGAACCACGAGAGAGAGGAAACAAAACACAACAGAAGAGAAAAAAAGAGCAAATAGTCTGCTTCGATCTGCATTCAAACTCCGTAGTTCTTTCTTTGGATGTGGATAGCATTTTCCATCACGAGGCCTCTGGAGATGTCTTAGATCCTTGTATTGCTGGGAAGGGTTAAGTTTATCAATATTAGTCATCGCACAACGTGGCTGTTACTGTGTACAACGTTCTGCTGGTTCTGCTCACTTCACTCAGCATCAGACCATACAAGTCTTTCCAGGTTTTTCTGAAGTCAGCCTCAATGGGCATTATGAAGAGCCTACAGTGTCCCAAGCACTGTGCTGAGGATAGGAAGACAAATAGAAAGTCTTAGCCTTAAAGAGCTTACAGTCTTGAGGCCCCTATCCTGGTTGCCCTCGAACTCTCCATGGTATTGATGTCCTGCCTAAGATGGGCCTCCCAGAACTGAGATACAATCCCCCCAATGTGGCCTGACCAGCAAGAGTACAGCTCAGTGGTCCCCTCGCTCGAGATCCTCCATCTCTCTTAATGGAGCCTCTGTTGTCCATTGATTCCACAGTCGGTGCGCCATCCCCTCGAATTCCCCGACTCCCTCACTGAGCAGAAGATGACTTCAAGGAGGTTTCTCTGGGCTTCGGGGAAGTGACATCCAAAGCCTCACAGGTAGCAAGCAGCAGAAGTAGGATCTTAACCCAGGGTCCCGGACTGTACGGTCAGCACGCTTTCCCCTGGACCACGCTCTTGGCCTTTGGATTGGCAGCATCTCACACATAAGAGACAGGTAATAAAGAAATGCCTGTTGGATTGAATTGAAGAGCAGCCCTGAGAGCATCGACTTGTCTGCCTTCTGTTCTCCCCAGCTTCCCAGACTTTGTTTCTGCTCCTTGGTCTCAGGGGAAAGCCCCTGTGGTGGCTGGTATAAGTATGGTATTTCCCATTTGGTTCCGTCTGTTATCACAACCTGTGCATATATAGATAGCTTAGGAAAAAAGAGCCATTCTGAAGAAAAAAAAAAGAACTCAGGTCTCTGTGGTCAGACCCTCATTGTCTCACTGTGGAGGAGCATTTATCTTCCAGCAGAGGCCAGGTGAGCGCCTGGCAGGCTTGCTCCTACCCAGGAATTCCCGTGCAGGTGGGGGTTTCGACTGAATGTCCTCTGGGGTCCCTTCTGGCTCAGAGAGCCTTTGATTTGGAGAGCTGCTCTCAAAGTACCTGGATGAACACAGTCCCTGTGGCCAGGATGGGGCATTACATGGTGCTATCAGAGCAGAAGAGAAAATGGAGACTGAAAATCATGAAACAAGTCTTTGGAAGAGCCCCACTCCCCTCGCCCTTTTCATTCCCACGAGGCTGGAGCAGGGATAGGGCCAGTCTCCGTCTGGGGAGCTGCCCCTTCCATCACGGTCCATCAAACTCAATACTAAGCAGATGGCTCTGCTTTTCCAATCACAGAGCTTGGACAACCTGATGGATTGATGCTCCTATAATGAAGAGAGAAAGCAAAAAATGGTGGTTCATAGCCGTCTCTCGATGGGTTGGACTTCGGAAGAAGAAGAACAGATTTCTCCCTAGAGGACATGAAAATGATAAGCCAGGAAAAAACCACACTTGCCCAGTGCAGCGTCTTCCCTGTGAGTCATTAGAAAGGATGACATTTTGGCGGGACTTAAAAAGTCTCTGATGAAGACCAGTTGTAAAAGCACGACCTCATGTTTCAGAAATGCATCCTGTGACTCATGAGCTCCAGTGAGGCTTCTTTTCCTCCCCAGGAACGGTCAGAAGTGCTGGAGCAGCATTTCCTCTGCTGGCCCAGGGCCAGGAGATGGGCTGAGAGGGACACTTCGAAGCAGGGCCTGCTCTGAGTACTTTGGCAAGGAAATTTGGAAACATGTCAGACATGGAGATTACAGTCTTTGAAACCAATGAGATTCTGATATGTGGTGCTCTTTTTCTAAAGTTACCTACACAAATCACCACCTCCACCAACAGCCTGTGAGGCCTCATCCTGGTGTGGAACTGGCCCAGGGTGTCCAGGTCTGTGTCAGCCTCTGGCAGGTCCTGCTTGAGCCTGGAGAGGCTCAGTGTGTGCACCTGGTGATGGGCTGGATTTTTAGTGTCTGAGAACCAGCCCTGTTTTGTTCAAAGAGCTCCAAATGGGCCTCAAGGTGACAGACATTTCAGCCCCAGAAACTCCCCCGAAATATATTGCCAAGTCCTGGAGGGGTTGCAATCTGTGTCTGTGAAGGGAGCTGCATCTACACCAGTGAGGTCGTAGAGGCCAGAAAGGTCAGTTTGCTTCCCGAAGAAGAAATCTTTAAGTTTTTAGAATGGAAAGCATGTCAGAAAAAAACCACAATGAATTCTCTTTTCTTACAACACCTTATTTTATAGATGAGGCAACTGAGGTTTAGAAGGGTTAAATGACTTTACATTGATCTGTCCATCAGCTTCCTTACCTTCTAGTCGTGACCCTAGATTAGAAGTGTAACCAGTGTTGGGAACATGGGGGCTCGTCCTTGGTGAAGCCCATTTAGAGGGCCCTAAGAACCCTCACCTGCCCGTCATCTTAGAGACAACATAGCATGCCACCTCATCATGCAGAGATCATTAGTTAAATCTGAAGTTTCCAGCTGCTCTGCATTCCTTCTCCCGTCAGTCTTCCTGGAGGTGTGTTTTCTCTTGGACCCAGCCCTGCTCTCTTGCCCCTGGAGCAGCCTCCACGGCTCATGTTTTGTACCATTTGTACCACGTGTGGCTTCCACTACTTGCCTTGGATGCAAAAACTGTTAGTTCCAGCTCTGCCCCATCGTGTTTAGTCACTGTAATCATAACTTGCGATCGGGTGTCAAATTAAGGAACAGAGATGGAACTGAGCAAGGTGCCAGTGACTCCTTAAAACGCTCGGCATGTTTCCCCCATTAGAGCTTGTAAAGATTGCCAGAAAGTTGTCAGCAGCACGTTGGCCCCTTCGAAGCACTCGCAGTCCTACGAGGTCAGAAACTCTTGTTAAACACTCACGAAACTTGAGAAGCTAAAGAGCTGCCCTCAACAATACAAACCAGACACATCATTTTTCAATACTTCAAAAGGTCGGAGATCTCCGCGGCTCGGTTGTGGCTCAGGTGCTCGACCATGTGCCGAGTTCTGCCCTCCATGCCTTGGTTTCAACCTTCTGATCCTGAGCCTCACCAGATTTAGCTGGGCTACTTGGGGAAGGCCTGAGGCACAGGCCATCACCAGCCGTCCACCTGAGGCCTTTCCAGATTGGTTGGCCTTCATAGCTTGTACTCAGCAGGCACAGACTTTGAGCACCTAGTCCCCCCCCACCACCACAGGGAGGAAGCTGAGGGTGAATGGTGACATCATTGACTCACCATGTCCCGTCCCCAAATTCCAGGTGCCCCTCAGAGCTCTGACTCTGTCTGTCTCTGTCCCTATGTTTCTCTCTCTCTGTCACTCTGTCTCTGTCTGCCTGTCTCTCTATTTCTCTGTGTGTATCTCTGTGTGTGTATCTCTGTCTCTCTCTGTTTCTCTCTGTCTCTTTCTGTCTCTGTCTCTGTCTGTCTCTCTTTCTCTGTGTGTCTTTCTCTCTTTCTCCCTCTGTCTCTCTATCTCTTTCTCTGTGTTTCTATGCCTCTCTGTTTCTGTCTGTCTCTCTCTCTGCCTCTGTCTCT